>NW_019263323.1:25992-45508 GCF_002742605.1 Olea europaea var. sylvestris
CCTCCGAATAATTAATTTCCTTATTAATTATGTCAGGTTGAAGAAGTGCTAATAGAAAATTAACAAAGCAAAATCGTACCAGGGGCAATTTTTTTATTTGTCGCGACGGTGTCGGAGTGGGCCAAAATTTTGCAGGTTGATTGGAAACGACCGCTAAATTTGGAATTGGGGCACAGACCCGGGATCATTGGATTTAAACCAAATTCCTTCGCCTGGCCTCCGAATAATTAATTTCCTTATTAATTATGCCAGGTTTAAGAAGTGCCACACAGAAAATTAACAAAGAAAACCCGAACCAGGGGCAATTTGTCATTTTTTACGACGGTGTCGAAATGGTCCGAAATTTGGCAGGTTGATTGGAAACGGCCTGCGAAATTGGACTCGGGGCACAGACCCGGGATCATGGGATTTTAGCTAAATTCCTTCGTTTGGGCCTCCGAATAATTAGTTTCCTTATTAATTATATCAGGTTGAAGAAGTGCCAGACATAAAATTAACAAAGAAAAACCGCATAAGGGGCAATTTTGTCATTTTTTAAGATGGTGTCGAAATGGGCCGAAATTTGGCACGTTGATTGGAAGCGGCCCACGAAATTGGACTCGGGGCAGAGACCCGGGATCATGAGATTTCAGCCAAACTCCTTCGTTTGGGCCTCCGAATAATTAATTTACTTATTAATTATGTCAAGTTGAAAAAGTGTTGGACAGAAAATTAACAAAGCAAAACCGCACCAGGGCTAATATTATCATTTGTCGCAATGGTGTCGGAAGTGGGCGAAATTCGACAGGTTGATTGGAAACGGCCCACGAAATTTGAATCGGGGCACAAACCCGGGAACACGGGATTTTAGCCAAGTTCCTTCGTTTGGGCCTCCGAATAATCAATTTCCTTATTAATTATGTCAGGTTGAAGAAGTGATGGACAGAAAATTAATGGACAGAAAATTAACAAAGCAAAACGGCACCAGGGGCAATTTTGTCATTTGAAGCGACGGTGTCGGAATGGACCGAAATTTCGCAAGTGGACAAGAAACGGCATGCGAAATTGAACCCGGGCACAGGCCCGAGATCACGGGATTTTAGCCAAACTCCTTCGTTTGGACCTCCGAATAATTAATTTCCGTAATAATTATATAAGGTCGAAGAAGTACCAGACAAAAAATTAACAAAGATAAACCGCACCATGGGTAATTTTGTCATTTGATGCGACGGTGTCGGAATGGGCCGAAATTTGGCAGGTTGATTGGAAACGGCCCGTGAAATTGGACTTTGGATTTTAGCCAAATTCCTTCGTTTGGACCTCCGAATAATTAATTTCCTTATTAATTATGTCAGGTTGAAGAAGTGTTGGACACAAAATTATAAAAGCAAAACCGCACCAGGAGCAATTTTGTCATTTTTCACGACGGTGCTGGAATGGACCGAAATTTGGTAGGTGGAATGGAAACGGCCTGCGAAATTGGACCCGGGCACAGGCCCGAGATCACAGGATTTTAGCCAAACTCCTTCGTTTGGGCCTCCGAATAATTAATTTAGGTATTAATTATAAAGGTCGAAGAGGTGCCAGATAAAAAATTAACAAAGAAAAACCGCACCATGGGTAATTTTGTCATTTAACGCGACGGTGTTGGAATGGGCCGAAATTTGGCAGGTTGATTGGAAATGGCCCGTGAAATTGGACTCGGGGCACAAACCCGGGATCATGGGATTTTAGCCAAATTCCATCGTTTGGGGCTCCGAATAATAAATTTCCTTATTAATTATGTCAGGTAGAAGAAGTGCTGGACAGAAAATTAACAAAGCAAAACTACACCAGGGGAAATTTCGTCATTTTTCCTGACGATGTTGGAATGGGCCGATTGACTAGAAGCGGCTTGCGAAATTAGACTTGGGGTGCAGACCTGGGATCACGGGATTTTAGCCATATTCCTTCATTTGGGCCTCCGTATAATTAATTTCCATACTAATTATGTCAGGTTTAAGAAGTGCTGGACAGAAAATTAATAAAGCAAAACCGCACCAGGGGCAATTTTGTCATTTTTCGCGACGGAGTCGAAATGGGCCGAAATTGGGCAGGTTGACTGGAAACGGCCTGCGTAATTGGACTCGGGGCACAAAATCAGGATCACGGGATTCTAGCCAAATTCCTTCGTTTGGGCCTCCGAATAATGAATTTCCTTATTAATTATGTCAGGTTGAAGAAGTGCAAACCAAAAATTAACAAAGCAAAACCGCACCTGGGGCAATTTTTTTATTTTGTCGCGCCGGTGTCGAAATTGGCCGAAACTAGGCAGGTTGATTGGAAACGGCCCGCGAAATAGGAATCGAGGCACAAACCCGGGATCACAGGATTTTAGCCAAATTCCTTCGTTTGGGCCTCCGAATAATTAATTTCCTTATTAATTACGTCAGGTTGAAGAAGTGCTGGACAGAAAATTAACAAAGCAAAACTGCACCAAGGGCAATTTTGTCATTTTTGGCGACGATGTTGGAATGGGCCGAAATTTGGCTGGTAGATTGGAAACGACCTGCGAAATTGGGCTCAGGGCACAGACCTGGGATCATTGGATTTTAGCCAAATTCCATCATTTGGGCCTCCGAATAATTCATTTTCTTATTAATAATGTAGGGTTGAAGAAGTGCTGGTCAGAAAATTAACTAAGCAAAATCGCACCAGGGGTAATTTTGTCATTTTCACGACAGTGTTGGAATGGGCCGAAAATTGGCCGGTTGACTGGAAACGGCCTGCGAAATTGGACTCGGGGCACAGAACCGGGATCACGGGATTTTAGCCAAATTCCTTCATTTGGGCCTCTGAATAATTAATTTTCTTATTAATTACGTCAAGTTGAAGAAGTGCTGGACAGAAAATTAACAAAGCAGAACCGCACTAGGGGCAATGTTGTCATTCTTTGCGACGGTGTCGGAATGGGCCGAAATTTGGCAGGTTGACTGGAAACGGCCTACGAAATTGCACTCGGGGCACAGACCCGGGGTCACGGGATTTTAACCAAATTCCTTCGTTTGGGCCTCCAAATAATTAATTTCCTTATTAATTATGTCAGGTTGAAAAAGTGTTGGACAAAAAATTAACAAAGCAAAACCACACAAGGGGCAATATTGTCATTTGTCGTGAAGGTGTCGGAATGGGCCAAAATTTGGCAGGTTGATTGGAAACGGCCTGCGAAATTGGACTCGAGGCACAGACCTAGGACAACGGGATTTTAGCCAAATTCCTTCGTTTGGGCCTCCGAATAATTAGTTTCCTTATTAATTATGAAAGGTTGAAGAAGTGCAAGACAGAAAATTAACAAAGAAAAATCGCACCAGGGGCAATTTTGTCATTTTTTGAGACGATGTCGGAATGGGCCGAAATTTGGCAAGTTGATTGGAAATGGTCCGCGAACTTGGACTCGGGGCACAGACTCGGGATCATGGGATTTTGGCCAAACTCTTTCGTTTGGGCCACCGAATAATTAATTTCTTTATTAATTATGTCAATTTGAAGAAGTGCTGGAAAGAAAATTAACAAAGAAAAACCACACTAGGGGTAATTTTGGCATTTGTCGCGATGGTGTTGGAATCGGTCGAAATTTGGCAGGTTGATTGGAAACGGCACACGAAATTGGACTTCAGGCGCAGACCCGGATCACGCGATTTTAGCCAAATTCCTTCCTTCGGGCCTCCGAATAATTAATTTTCTTATTAATTATGTCAGGTTGATGAAGTGTTGGGCAGAAAATTAACAAAGCAAAACCGCACCAGGGGCAATTTTGTCATTTTTCGCGACAATGTTGCAATGGGCCGAAATTTGACAGGCCAATTGGAAACGTCCGCTGAAATTGGAATCAGGGTACAGATTCCGGATCATGGGATTTTGGCCAAATTCCTTCGTTTGGGCCTCCGAATAATTAATTTCCTTATTAATTATGTCAGGTTGAAGAAGTGCCAGACAGAAAATTAACAAAGAAAAGTCGCACCAGGGGCACCTTTTTCATTTTTTGCGATGGTGTCAGAATGGGCCGAAATTTAGCAGGTTGATTGGAAACGGTCCACGAAATTGGACTCGGGGCACAGACTCGGATCACGGGATTTTTGCCAAATTCCTTTCGTTGGGTCTTCCAATAATTAATTTCCTTATTAATTATGTCAGGTTGAAGAAGTGCAGGACAGAAATTAACAAAACAAAACCCCACCAGGGGCAATTTTATCATTTTTCACGATGCTGTCGGAATGGGCCAAAAATTGGCCGATTGATTGGAAACGGCCCGTGAAATTGGACACGGGGCACAAACTCGAGATCATGGGATTTTAGCCAAATTCCTTCGTTTGGGCCTCCGAATAATTAATTTTCTCATTAATTATGTCAGGTTGAAGAAGTGCTGGACAGAACATTAACAAAGCAAAACTGCACCTGAGGTAATTTTCTCATTTGTCGCGATGGTGTCGGAATGGGCCGAAATTTGGCAGGTTGATTGGAAACGGCACGCAAAATTGGACTCGACGCATGGACCCGGGATCACAGGATTTTAGCCAAAGTCCATCGTTTGGGCCTCCGAATAATTAATTTCCTTATTAATTATGTTAGGTTGAAGAAGTGCTGGACAGAAAATTAACAAAGCAAAACCCCACCAGGGGCAATTTTTTCATTTTTTGCGACGGTGTCAGAATGGGCTGAAATTCGGTTGGTAGACTGAAAACGGCTTGTGAAATTGGACTCGGGGCACATAACCGGGATCACAGGATTTTAGCCAAATTCTTTCGTTTGGGCCTTCGAATAATTAATTTCCTTATTAATTATGTCAGATTGAAGAAGTTTTTGACAGAAAATTAACAAAGGAAAACCGCACAAGGGGCAATTTTGTCATTTTTCGTGACGGTGTCGGAATGGGCCGAAATTTGGCAGGTTGAGTGGAAACGGCGCGCGAAATTGGAGTCAGGGCACGGACCCAAGATCACTTGATTTTAGCCAAAATCCTTTTTTGGGCCTCCGAATAATTAATTTCCGTATTAATTATGTCAGGTTGAAGAAGTGTTGAACCGAAAATTAACAAAGCAAAACCCCACCAGAGGCAATTTTATCATTTTTTCGCGACGGTGGTCGAAATGGGCTGAAATTTAACACGTAGACTGGAAACGGCTGCAAAATTTGACTCGGGGCATAGACCCGGGATCACGGGATTTTAGCCAAATTCCTTCGTTTGGGCCTCCGAATAATTAATTTGCTTATTAATTATGTTAGGTTGAATAAGTTTTGGACAGAAAATTAACAAAGAAAAATCGCACCAGGGGCAATTTTGTCATTTGTCGCAACGGTGTTGAAATCGGCTGAAATTTGGCAGGTTGATTGGAAATGGCACGTGAAATTGGAATCAGGGCACAGACCCGGGATCACGGGATTTTAGCCATATTCCTTCCTTTGGACCTCGGAATAATTAATTTCCTTATTAATTATGTCATGTTGAAGAAGTGCTGGACAGAAAATTAACAAAGCAAAATCGCACCAGAGGCAATTTTGTTATTTGTCGTGACGGTATGGGAATGGGCCAAAATTTTGCAGGTTGATTGGAAATGGCACGTAAAATTGGACTCGGGGCAAAGACCCGGGATCACGGGATTTTAGCTAAAGTCCATCGTTTGGACCTCCGAATAATTAATTTCCTTATTAATTATGTCAGGTTGAAGAAGTGTTCGATAGAAAATTAACAAAGCAAAACCCCATCAGGGGCAATTCTGTCATTTTTCACAACAGTGTCGGAATGTGCCGAAATTTGGCAGGTAGACTGGAAACGACCTGCGAAATTTGACTCGGGGCACAGACCCGGGATCACGGGATTTTAGGCAAATTCCTTCGTTTGGGCCTCCGAATAATTACTTTTCCTTATTAATTATGTCAAGTTGAAGAAGTTTTGGACCGAAAATTAACAAAGAAACAGGAGCAATTTTGTCATTTGTCGTGACAGTGTTGAAATTGGCCGAAATTTGAGAGGTTGATTAGAAACGATGTGAAAAATTGGACTCAGGGCACACACCCTAGATCACGAGATTTTAGCAAAATTCCTTCGTTTGGGCCTCCGAATAATTAATTTCCTTATTAATTATGTCAAGTTGAAGAAGTGTTGGTTAGAAATTTAACAAAGCCAAACCGTACCAGGGGAAATTTTGTCATTTTTTGCGACGGTGTCAAAATGGGCCGAAATTTGGCAGGTTGATTGGAAATGGCCCACGAAATTGGAGACAGGGCAAAAACCCGGGATCACGGGATTTTAGCCAAATTCCTTCGTTTGGGCCTCCGAATAATTAATTTCCTTAATAATTATGTCACGTTGAAGAAGTGGTGGACACAAAATTAACAAAGCAAAACCGCAACAGGGGTAATTTTGTCATTTGACGCGACGGTGTCGGAATGAGCCGAGATTTGGCAGGTTGATTGGAAACGATCTACGAAATTGGACACCGGGCACAGACCCAAGATTTTCGGCAAAGTCCGTCGTTTGGGCCTTCGAATAAATAATTTCCTCATTAATTATGTCAGGATGAAGTGCTGGATAGAAAGTTAACAAAGCAAAGCCCCACCAAGGGTAACTTTGTCATTTTTCGCGATGGTGTTGGAATGGGCCGAAATTTGGCTGGTAGACTGGAAACGGCCTGCGAAATTGGACTCGGGGCACAAACCTGGGATCACAGGATTTTAGCCAAATTCCTTTGTTTGGGCCTAAGACTAATTAATTTCCTTATTAATTATGTCAGGTTGAAGAAGTGCTGGAAAGAAAATTAACAAAGAAAAACCGCACCAGGGGCAATTTTGTCTTTTAACGCGACGGGGTGGGAATGCCCCAAAATTTGGCAAGTTGACTGGAAATGGCCCGCGAAATTGGAGTCGGGGCGCAGACTCGAGATCACAGGATTTTAGCCAAATTCCTTCGTTTGGGCCTCCGAATAATTCATTTCCTTATTAATTATCTCAGGCTGAAGAAGTGCTGGACAGAAAATTAACAAAGCAAAATCGCACCAGGGGCAATTTTTTCATTTTTCACGACGGTGTCGAAATGGGCCAAAATTTGGCAGGTTGACTAGAAACGGCCTACGAAATTGGACTCCGGGCAGACCCGGGATCACGAGATTTTAGGCAAATTCCTTCGTTTGGGAATCCGGATACTTTTTTTCCTTATTAATTATGTCAGGTTGAAGAAGTGCAAGATAGAAAATTAACAAAGAAAAACCGCACCAGGGGCAATATTGTCATTTTTTGCGACGGTGTTAGAATGGTCCGAAATTTGGCAAGTTGATTGGAAACGGCCCACGAAATTGGACTCGGGGCACAGACCCTGGATCACGGGATTTTAGCCAAATTCCTTCGTTTGGGCCTTCAAATAATTAATTTCCTTATTAATTATGTCAGACTGAAGAAGTGCTGGACAGAAAATTAATAAAGCAAAACCGAACCAGGGCAATTTTGTCATTTCTCACGATGGTGTCGGAATGGGCCAAAATTTGGTAGGTTGATTTGAAATGGCGCGTAAAATTGGACTCGGGGCACAGAACCAGAATCACAGGTTTTAGCCAAATTCCTTTGTTTGGGCCTCCGAATAATTAATTTCTCTATTAATTACGTCAGGTTGAAGAAATGTTGGACACAAAATTAATAAAGAAAAACCGCACTAGGGGCAATTTTATCATTTGTTGCGTCAGTGTCGGAATGGGGCTGAATTTGGCAGGTTGATTGGAAACGGCTCTCGAAATTGGATTCGGGGCAAGACCCGGGATCACTGGATTTTAGTCAAATTCCTTCGTTTGGGCCTCCGAATTATTAATGTCCTTATTAATTATGTCAGGTTAAAGAAGTGCTGGACAGAAAATCACCAAAGAAAAATTGCACCAGGGGCAATTTTGTCATTTGTCGCGACGGTATCGGAATGGGTAAAATTTTGCAAGCTTGACAGGATCACGAAATTTTAGCCAAATTCCTTTATTTGGGCCTCCGAATACTAAATTTCCTTATTAATTATGTCAGGTTGAAGAAGTGCTGGACAGAAAATTAACAACGCAAAACCGCATCAGGGGAAATTCTGTTATTTGTCACTACGGTGTCGGAATGGGCAAAAATTTGGCAGGTTGACTAGAAACCGCCCGTGAAATTTGACTCGGGGCACAGATTCGGGATCACGGGATTTTAGACAAATTCCTTCGTTTAGGCCTCCGAATAATTAATGTCCTTATTAATTATGTCAGGTTGAAGAAGTGCTAGACAAAAAATTATCAAAGAAAAATCGTACCAAGGGCAATTTTGTCATTTGTTGCGACGGTATCGGAATGGGCCAAAATTTGGCAAGTTCATTGGAAACGGCCTGCAAAATTGGACCTGGGGCACATACCCGGGATCACGGGATTTTAGCCAAATTCCTTCGTTTGGGCCTCCGAATAATTAATTTCCTTATTAATTATGTCAGGTTGAAGAAGTGCTGGATAGAAAATTAACAAAGGAAAACCTAACCAGGGACAATTTTGTCATTTGACGCGACGGTGTCGGAATGGGCCGAAATTTGGCAGGTTGATTGGAAACGGCCGACGAAATTGGACTCGAGGCACAAAATCGGGATCACGGGATTTTAGCCAAATTCTTACGTTTGGGCCTCCGAATAATTAATTTCCTTATTAATTATGTCAGGTTGTAGAAGTGCTGGACCTAAAATTAGCAAAGCAAAACCGCACCAGGCGCAATTTTCTCATTTGTCGCGACGATATCGGAATGGGTAGAATATTGACAGGTTTATCAGAAACGACCTGTGAAATTGGACTCAGGGCACAGAGCCGGGATCAAGGGATTTTAGCCAAATTCCTTCGTTTGGGCCTTCGAATAATTAATTTTCTTATTAATTATGTCAGGTTGAAGAAGTGCCAGATGGAAAATTAACAAAGAAAAACCGCATCAGGGGCAATATTGTCATTTTTCACGATGGTGTCGGAATGGGCCGAAATTTGGCAAGTTTATTGGAAGCAGCCCGCGAAATTGGACTCGGGGCACAAACCCGGGATCACGGGATTTTAGCCAAATTCTTTCGTTTGGGCCTCGGACTAATTAATTTCCTTATTAATTATGTTGGGTTGAAGAAGTTTTGGACAGAAAATTAACAAAGAAAACCGCACCAGGGGCAATTTTGTCATTTGTCGTGACGGTGTCGGAATCGGTCGAAATTTGGCAGGTTGATTGTAAACGGCGCGTGAAATTTGACTCGGGGCACAAACCCGGGATCACGGGATTTTAGGCAAATTCCTTCGTTTGGGCCTCCGAATAATTACTTTTCCTTATTAATTATGTCAGGTTGAAGAAGTTTTGGACCGAAAATTAACAAAGAAACAGGAGCAATTTTGTCATTTGTCATGACAGTGTCGAAATCGGCCGAAATTTGAGAGGTTGATTAGAAACGGCGTGAAAAATTGGACTCAGGGCACAGACCCAAGATCACAGGATTTTAGCAAAATTCCTTCGTTTGGGCCTCCGAAAAATTAATTTCCTTATTAATTATGTCAAGTTGAAGAAGTGTTGGACAGAAATTTAACAAAGCCAAACCGTACCAGGGGAAATTTTGTCATTTTTTGCGACGATGTCGGAATGGGCCGAAATTTGGCAGCTTGATTGGAAGTGGCCCACGAAATTGGACATAGGGCAAAAACCCGTGATCACGGGATTTTAGCCAAATTCCTTCGTTTGGGCCTCCGAATAATTAATTTCCTTATTAATTATGTCACGTTGAAGAAGTGGTGGACACAAAATTAACAAAGCAAAACCGCAACAGGGGTAATTTTGTCATTTGACGCGACGGCGTCGGAATGAGCCGAGATTTGGCAGGTTGATTGGAAACGACCTACAAAATTGGACTTCGGGCACAGACCCGAGATTTTCGCCAAAGTCCGTCGTTTGGGCCTTCAAATAAATAATTTCCTCATTAATTATGTCAGGATGAAGAAGTGCTGGATAGAAAGCTAACAGAGCAAAGCCCCACCAAGGGTAATTTTGTCATTTTTCGCGATGGTGTTGGAATGGGCCGAAATTTGGCTGGTAGACTGGAAACGGCCTGCGAAATTGGACTCGGGGCACAAACCTAAGATCACAGGATTTTAGCCAAATTCCTTTGTTTGGGCCTACGACTAATTAATTTCCTTATTAATTATGTCAGGTTGAAGAAGTGCTGGAAAGAAAATTAACAAAGAAAAACCGCACCAGGGGCAATTTTGTCTTTTGGCGCGACGGTATGGGAATGCCCCAAAATTTGGCAAGTTGACTGGAAATGGCCCACGAAATTGGAGTCGGGGCGCAGACTCGAGATCACGGGATTTTAGCCAAATTCCTTCGTTTGGGCCTCCGAATAATTCATTTCCTTATTAATTATCTCAGGTTGAAGAAGTGCTGGACAGAAAATTAACAAAGCAAAATTGCACCAGGGGTAATTTTGTCATTTTTCGCGACGGTGTCGAAATGGGCCAAAATTTAGCAGGTTGACTAAAAACGGCCTACGAAATTTGACTCCGAGCACAGACCCGGGATCACGGGATTTTAGGCAAATTCCATCGTTTGGGAATTCAGATATGTATTTTCCTTATTAATTATGTCAGGTTGAAGAAGTGCAAGATAGAAAATTAACAAAGAAAAATCGCACCAGGGGCAATAATGTCATTTTTTGCGACGGTGTCGGAATGGTCCGAAATTTGGCAAGTTGATTGGAAACGGCCAGCGAAATTGGACTCGGGGCACAGACCCTGGATCATGGGATTTTAGCCAAATTCCTTCGTTTGGGCCTTCGAATAATTAATTTCCTTATTAATTATGTCAGACTGAAGAAGTGTTGGACAGAAAATTAATAAAGCAAAACCGAACCAGGGCAATTTTGTCATTTCTCACAACGGTGTCGGAATGGGCCAAAATTTGGTAGGTTGATTTGAAACGGCGCGTAAAATTGGACTCGGGGCACAGAACCAGAATCACAGGTTTTAGCCAAATTCCTTTGTTTGGGCCTCCGAATAATTAATTTCTCTATTAATTACGTCAGGTTGAAGAAATGTTGGACAGAAAATTAACAAAGAAAAACCGCACTAGGGGCAATTTTGTCATTTGTTGCGTCACTGTCGGAATGGGGCAGAATTTGGCAGGTTGATTGGAAACGGCTCTCGAAATTGGATTCGGGGCATAGACCTGGGTTCCTGGGATTTTAGTCATATTCCTTGGTTTGGGCCTCCGAATTATTAATGTCCTTATTAATTATGTCAGGTTGAAGAAGTGTTGGACAGAAAATCACCAAAGAAAAAAATGCACCAGGGGCAATTTTGTCATTTGTCGCGACGGTATCGGACTGGGCAAAAATTTGCAAGGTTGACAGGATCACGAAATTTTAGCCAAATTCCTTTATTTGGGCCTCCAAATACTAAATTTCCTTATTAATTATGTCAGGTTGAAGAAGTGCTGGACAGAAAATTAACAACGCAAAACCGCACCAGGGGAAATTCTGTTATTTGTCACCACGGTGTTGGAATGGGCCAAAATTTGGCAGGTTGACTAGAAACCGCCCGCGAAATTTGACTCGGGGCACAGACCCGAGATCACGGGATTTTAGACAAAATTCCTTCGTTTGGGCCTTCGAATAATTAATGTCCTTATTAATTATGTTAGGTTGAAGAAGTGCTAGACAGAAAATTATCAAAGAAAAATCGTACCAGGGGCAATTTTGTCATTTGTTGCGACGGTATCGAAATGGGCCAAAATTTGGCAAGTTCATTGGAAACGGCCTGCAAAATTGGACCTGGAGCACATACCCGGGATCATGGGATTTTAGCCAAATTCCTTCGTTTGGGCCTCCGAATAATTAATTTCCTTATTAATTATGTCAAGTTGAAGAAGTGCTAGATAGAAAATTAACAAAGGAAAACCTAACCAGGGACAATTTTGTCATTTGACGCGACGGTGTCAGAATGGGCCGAAATTTGGTAGGTTGATTGGAAACGGCCAACGAAATTGGACTCAAGGCACAAAATCGGGATCACGAGATTTTAGCCAAATTCTTACGTTTGGGCCTCCGAATAATTAATGTCCTTATTAATTATGTCAGGTTGTAGAAGTGCTGGACATAAAATTAACAAAGTAAAACCACACCAGGCGCAATTTTGTCATTTGTCGTGACGGTGTCGGAATGAGTAGAAGTTTGACAGGTTTATTAGAAACGACCTGCGAAATTGGACACAGGGCACAGAGCCGGGTTCATGGGATTTTAGCCAAATTCCTTCGTTTGGGCCTTCGAATAATTAATTTTCTTATTAATTATGTCAGGTTGAAGAAGTGCCAGATGGAAAATTAACAAAGAAAAACCGCATCAGGGGCAATATTGTCATTTTTCATGATGGTGTCGAAATGGGCCGAAATTTGGCAAGTTTATTGGAAGCAGCCCACGAAATTGGACTCGGGGCACAAACCCGGGATCACGGGATTTTAGCCAAATTCCTTCATTTGGGCCTCGAAATAATTAATTTCCTTATTAATTATGTCAAGTTGAAGAAGTGCTGGATAGAAAATTAACAAAGTAAAACCTAACCAGGGACAATTTTGTCATTTGACGCGACGGTGTCGGAATCGGTCGAAATTTGGCAGGTTGATTGTAAACGGCGCGTGAAATTGGACTCGGGGCACAAACCCGGGATCACGGGATTTTAGCCAAATTCCTTCATTTGGGCCTCCGAATAATTAATTTCCTTATTAATTATGTCAGGTTGAAGAAGTGCTGGAAAGAAAATTAACAAAGCAAAACCGCACTATAGGCAATTTTGTCATTTTTCATGACGGTGTCTGAATGGGACAAAATTTTGCAGGTTGACTGGAAACGGCCTGCGAAACTGGACTCTGGGCATAGACCTGGGATCACGGGATTTTAGGGAAATTCCTTCGTTTGGGCCTCTGGAGAATTATTTTCCTTATTAATTATGTCAGGTTGAAGAAGTGCCAGATAGAAAATTAACAAAGAAAAATCACACCAGGGCCAATTTTGTCATTTTTCGCGACGGTGTCGGACTGAGACGAAATTTGGCAGGTTCACTAGAAACGGCCTGCGAAATTGGACTCAGGGCACAAACTCGAGATCACGGGATTTTAACCAAATTCCTTCGTTTGGGCTTCCGAATAATTATTTTCCCTGTTAATCAGGTCAAGTTGAAGAAGTGCCAGATAGAAAATTAACATAGAAAAACCGCACTAGAGGCAGTTTTGTCATTTTTCACGACGGTGTCGAAATGGGCCGAAATTTGGAAGGTTGATTGGAAACGGCCCTCAAAATTAGATTCGGGGCACAGACCCGTGATCACGGGATTTTAGTCAAATTCCTTCGTTTAGGCCTCCGAATAATTAATGTCCTTATTAACTATGTCAGGTTGAAGAAGTGCTGGACCGAAAATCATAAAAGAAAAATTGCACCAGGGGCAATTTTGTCATTTGTCGCGACGGTATCGGAATGGGCAAAAATTTGCAAGGTTGACAGGATCACGAAATTTTAGCCAAATTCCTATGTTCAGGCCTTTGAATACTAATTTACTTATTAATTATGTCAGGTTGAAGAAGTGCTGGACAGAAAATTAACAACGCAAAACCGCACCACGGGAAATTCTATTATTTGTCACGACGGTGTCGGAATGGGCCAAAATTTGGCAGGTTGACTGGAAACCGCCTGCGAAATTTGACTTGGGGCACAGACCCGGGATCATGGGATTTTAGACAAATTCCTTCGTTTGGGCCTCCGAATAATTAATGTCGTTATTAATTATGTCAGGTTGAAGAAATGCTAGATAGAAAATTATCAAAGAAAAATCATACCAGGGGCGATTTTGTCATTTGTCGCGACGGTATCGGAATGAGCCAAAATTTAGCAAGTTGATTGGAAACGGCCCGCGAAATTGGACCTGGGGCACATACCCAGGATCACGGGATTTTAGCCAAATTCCTTCGTTTGGGCCTCCAAATAATTAATTTCCTTATTAATTATGTCAAGTTGAAGAAGTGCTGGATAGAAAATTAACAAAGTAAAACTTAACCAGGGACAATTTTGTCATTTGACGCGACGGTGTCGAAATGGGCCGAAATTTGGCAGGTTGATTGGAAATGACCAACGAAATTAGACTCAGGGCACAAAATCGGGATCACGGGATTTTAGCCAAATTCCTACGTTTGGGCCTCCGAATAATTAATTTCCTTATTAATTATGTCAGGTTGTAGATGCTGCTGGACATAAAATTAACAAAGCAAAATCGCACCAGGCGCAATTTTGTCATTTGTCGCGACGGTGTTGGAATGGGTCGAATTTTGACAGGTTTATTAGAAATGACCCGCGAAATTGGGCTCGGGGCACAGAGTCGGGATCACGGGATTTTAGCCAAATTCCTAAGAAGTGCCAGATGGAAAATTAACAAAGAAAAACCGCACCGGGGGCAATATTGTCATTTTTCACGATGGTGTCGGAATGGGCCAAAATTTGGCAAGTTTATTGGAAACGGCCCGCAAAATTGGACTCGGGGTACAAACCCGAGATCACGGGATTTTAGCCAAATTCCTAAGAAGTGCCAGATGGAAAATTAACAAAGAAAAACCGCACCGGGGGCAATATTGTCATTTTTCACGATGGTGTCGGAATGGGCCAAAATTTGGCAAGTTTATTGGAAACGGCCCGCAAAATTGGACTCGGGGTACAAACCCGAGATCACGGGATTTTAGCCAAATTCCTAAGAAGTGCCAGATGGAAAATTAACAAAGAAAAACCGCACCGGGGGCAATATTGTCATTTTTCACGATGGTGTCGGAATGGGCCAAAATTTGGCAAGTTTATTGGAAACGGCCCGCAAAATTGGACTCGGGGTACAAACCCGAGATCACGGGATTTTAGCCAAATTCCTTCGTTTGGACCTTCGAATAATTAATTTCCTTATTAATTATGTCAGGTTGAAGAAGTGCCAGATAGAAAATTAACATAGAAAAACCGCACCAGGGGCAGTTTTATCTTTTTTCACGACAGTGTCAGAATGGGCTGAATTTTGGATGGTTGATTGGAAATGGCCCTTGAAATTGGATTCGGGGCACAGACCCCGTGGTCACGGGATTTTAGTCAAATTCCTTCATTTGGGCCTCCGAATAATTAATGTCCTTATTATTTATGTCAGGTTGAAGAAGTGCTGGACAGAAAATCATCAAAGAAAAATTGCACCAGGGGCAATTTTGTCATTTGTCGCGATGGTATTGGAATGGGCAAAAATTTGCAAGGTCGACAGGATCATGAAATTTTAGTGAAATTCCTTTGTTTGGGCCTCCGAATACTAAATTTCCTTATTAATTAAGTCAGGTTGAAGAAGTGCTAGACAGAAAATTAACAACGCAAAACTGCACCAGGGAAAATTCTGTCATTTATCGCGACGGTGTCGTAATGGGATGAAATTTGGCAGGTTGATTGGAAACGGCCCGCGAAATTGGACTCAGGGCACAAATTCGGGATCACGGGATTTTAGCCAAATTCCTTTGTTTAGGCCTCCGAATAATTAATGTCCTTTTTAATTATGTCAGGTTGAATAAGTGTTGGACAGAAATTTAACAAAGAAAAATCACACCTGGGGCAATTTTGTCATTTGTCGCGACTGTGTCGGAATGGGCCAAAATTTGCAATGTTGATTGGAAACGGCCCGCGAAATTGGACTCGGGGAACAGAACCAGGATCACGGAATTTTAGCCAAAATCCTTTGTTTGGGCCTCCGAATACTAAATTTCCTTACTAATTATGTCAGGTTGAAGAAGTGCTAGATAGAAAATTAACAACGAAAAACCGCACCAGGGGCAATTTTGTCTTTTCTCGCGACGGTGTCGGAATGGGCTGATATTTGGCAGGTTGACTAGAAACGGCCCGCGAAATTGGACTCGGGGCACAGACTCGGGATCACGGGATTTTAGCCAAACTCCTTAGTTTGGGCCTCTGAATAATTAATTTCCTTATTAATTATTACAGATTGAAGAAGTGCATGATAGAAAATTAACAAGAAAAACCGGACCAGGGGCAATTTCGTCATTTGTCGCGATGGTGTCAGAATCGGCCGAAATTTTGCAGGTTGAATGGAAACAGTGCATGAAATTGGACTCGGGGCACAGACCGGGGATCACGGGATTTTAGCCAAATTCCTTCGTTTGGGTCTTCGAATAATTAATTTCCTTATTAATTATGTCAGGTTGAACAAGTATTGGACAGAAAATTAACAAAGCAAAACCGCACCAGGGGCAATTTTGTCATTTGTCGCGACGATGTCGGAATGAGCCGAACTTTGGCAGGTTGATTGGAAACAGCTCGCGAAATTGGACACGGTCCAAAAACCCGAGATCACGGGATTTTAGCCAAATTTCTTCGTTTGGGCCTCCGAACAATTAATGTCCTTATTAATTATGTCACGTTGAAGAAGTGCGGGACAGAAAATTAACAAAGAAAAATCGCACCAGGGGCGATTTTGTCGTTTGTCACGACTATGTAGGAATGGGCCAAAATTTGCATTGTTGATTGGAAATTGCTCGCAAAATTGGACTCGGGGAACGGACCCAAGATCATAGAATTTTAGCCAAATTCCTTTGTTTGGGCCTCTGAATACTAAATTTCCTTATTAATTATGTCAGGTTGAAGAAGTGCTGGATAGAAAATTAACAACGCAAAATCGCACCAGGGGAAATTCTATCATTTTCGCGACGGTGTCGAAATGGGCTGATATTTGGCAGGTTGACTGGAAACGGCCCTCGAAATTGGACTCAGGGCACAGACCCGGGATCAGGGGATTTTAGCCAAATTGCTTTGTTTGGGCATTCGAATAATTAATTTCCTTATTAATTATGTTAGGTTGAAGAAGTGCCAGACAGAAAATTAACAAAGAAAAACCACACCAGGGGCAGTTTTGTCATTTTTCGTGACGGTGTTGGAATGGGCCGAAATTTGGCACGTTGATTTTTAAACGGCCCGTGAAATTGGACTCTGGGTACAGGACCGGGATCACGGGATTGTAGCCAAATTCCTTCGTTTGGGCCTCCGAATAATTAATGTCCTTATTAATTATGTCAGGTTGAAGAAGTGCTGGACAGAAAATTAACAAAGCAAAACCGCACCAGGCGCAATTTTTTCATTTGTCGCAACGGTGTTGGAATGTATAGAAATTAGACAGGTTTATTAGAAATGGCCCGCGAAATTGGACTCGGGGCACAGAGCCGGGATCATGGGATTTTAGCCAAATTCCTTCGTTTGGGCCTCCGAGTAATTAATGTCCTTATTAATTATGTCAGGTTGAAGAAGTGCTGGAAAGAAAATTAACAAAGAAAAATCGCACCATGGGCGATTTTGTCATTTGTCGCGACTGTGCCGGAATGGGCTAAAATTTGCTATGTTGATTGGAAACGGCCCGCAAAATTGGACTCGGGGAACAGACCCAGGATCACGGAATTTTAGCCAAATTCCTTTGTTTGGGCCTTTGAATTCCAAATTTCCTTATTAATTATGACAGGTTGAAGAAGTGCTGGACAGAAAATTAACAACGTAAAATCGTACCAAGGGAAATTCTGTCATTATTCGCAACGGTGTCAGAATGGGCCAAAATTTGGTAGCTTGACTGGAAATGGCCGACGAAATTGGACTTAGGGCACACACCCAGGATCACGGGATTTTAAACAAATTCCTTCGTTTGGGCCTCCGAATAATTAATTTCCTTATAAATTATGTCAGGTTGAAGAAGTGCCAGATGGAAAATTAACAAAGAAAGACCGCACCAGGGGCAATATTGTCATTTTTTGTGACGGTGTCGGAGTGGGCCGAAATTTAGCAAGTTTATTGGAATCGGCCCACGAAATTGGACTCGAGGCACAAGCCCGGGATTACGGGATTTTAGTAAAATTCCTTCGTTTGGGCCTTCAAATAATTAATTTCCTTATTAATTATATCAGGCTGAAGAAGTGCTAGATAGAAAATTAACAAAGCAAAATCGCACCAGGGCAATTTTGTCATTTGTCGCGACAGTATCGAAATTGGTCAAAATTTGGCAGGTTGATTGGAAACAACCCACGAAATTGGACTCGGGGCACAGGCTGAAGATCACGAGATTTTAGCCAAATTCCTTCGTTTGGGCCTACGAATAATTAATTTCCTTATTAATTATGTCAGGTTGAAGAAGTGCTGGAAAGAAAATTAACAAAACAAAACCACACCAGGGGCAATTTTATCATTTTTCGCGGCGGTGTCGGAATGGGCAGAAATTTGGCAGGTTGACTGGAAACGGCCTGCGAAATTGTACTCAGGGCACAGACCCGGGATCATGAGATTTTAACCGAATTCCTTCGTTTGGGCCTCCTAATAATTATTTTCCTTATTAATCAGGTCAGGTTGAAGAAGTGCCAGATAGAAAATTAACATAGAAAAATCGCACCAGGGGCAGTTTTGTCGTTTTTCGCGACGGTGTCGGAATTGGCCGAAATTTGGAAGGTTGATTGGAAACGGCCCTCAAAATTAGATTCGAGGCACAGACCCGTGATCACAGGATTTTAGTCAAATTCCTTCATTTGGGCCTCCGAATAATTAATGTCCTTATTAATTATGTCAGGTTGAAGAAGTGCTGGATAGAAAATCATTAAAGAAAAATTGCACCAGGGGCAATTTCGTCATCTGTCGCGACGGTATCGAAATGGGCAAAAATTTGCAAGGTTGATAGGATCACGAAATTTTAGCCAAATTCCTTTTTTTGGGCATCCGAATACTAAATTTCCTTATTAATTATGTCAGGTTGAAGAAGTGTTGGACAGAAAATTAACAACGTAAAACCGCACCAAGGGAAATTCTGTCATTTGTCGCGACGGTGTCGGAATGGGCCAAAATTTGGCAGTTTGACTAGAAACAGCCCGCGAAATTGGACTCGGGGCACAGACCCGGGATCATGGGATTTTAGACAAATTCCTTCGTTTGTGCCTCCGAATAATTAATGTCCTTATTATTTATGTCAGGCTGAAGAAGTGCTGAACCGAAAATTATCAAAGAAAAATCATACCAGGGGCAATTTTGTCATTTATCGCGACGGTATCGGAATGGGCTAAAATTTGGCTGGTTGATTGGAAACGGCCCGCGAAATTGGACTCGGGGCTCAGACCTAGGATTACGGGATTTTAGCCAAATTCCTTCGTTTGAGCCTCCGAATACTAAATCTCCTTATTAATTATGTCAGGTTCAAGAAGTGCTGGACAGAAAATTAACAAAAACAAACCGCACCAGGGGTAATTTTGTCATTTTTCACGACGTGTCGAAATGGGCCAAAATTCGCCAGGTCGATCGGAAACGGCCCGCGAAATTGGACTCTGGGCACAGACCCAGGATCACAGGATTTTAGCCGAATTCCTTCGTTTGGGCCTTCGAATAATTAATTTCCTTATTAATTATGTCAGGCTGAAGAAGTGTTAGACAGAAAATTAACAAAGCAAAACCGCACCAGGGCAA
>NW_019263323.1:48209-99403 GCF_002742605.1 Olea europaea var. sylvestris
ATGGGCCAAAATTTGGCAGGTTGATTGGAAACGGCCTACGAAATTGGACTCGGGGCACAGACCTGGGATCACGGGATTTGAGCTAAATTCCTTCGTTTGGGCCTCCGATTAATTAATTTCCTTATTAATTATGTCAGGTTGAAAAAGTGCTGGACAGAAAATTAACATAGCAAAACCGTACCACGGGCAATTTTGTCATTTGTCGCGATGGTGTCGGAATGGGCTGAAATTTGGCGGTTGATTGGAAACGGCTTGCAAAATTGGACTCGAGGCACAGACTCTAATTAATTTCCTTATTAATTATGTCAGGTTGAAAAAGTACTGGACAGAAAATTAACATAGCAAAACCGCACCACGGCCAATTTTGTCATTTGTCGCGATGGTGTCGGAATGGGCTGAAATTTGGCGGTTGATTGGAAACGGCTTGCAAAATTGGACTCGAGGCACAGACCCGGAATCACGGGATTTTAGCCAAATTCCTTCGTTTGGGCCTCCGAATAATTAATTTCCTTATTAATTTTATGAGGTTGAAGAAGTGTTGGACAGAAAATTAACAAAGCAAAACCGCACTAGGGGCAATTTTGTCATTTGTCGCGACGATGTCGAAACGGGCTGAAATTTAGCATGTTGATTGGAAATGGCCCTCGAAATTGGTCTCAGGGCACAGACCTGGGATCACAGGATTTTAGCTAAACTCCTTCGTTTGGGCCTCCGAATAGTTAATTTCCGTATTAATTATGTAAGGTTGAAGATGTGCTAGGCAGAAAATTAACAACGCAAAACCGCACCAGGGGCAATTTTTTCATTTCTCGCGACGGTGTCGGAATGAGCCGAATTTGGCAGGTTAATTGGAAACGGCCCGCGAAATTGGACTCGGGGCACAGACCCGGGATCACGGGATTTTAGCCAAATTCCTTCATTTGGGCCTCCGAATAATTAATTTTCTTCTTAATTTTGTCGGGTTGAAGAAGTGTTGGATAGAAAACAGACAAAGCAAAATCGCACCTGGGGCAACTTTCTCATTTTTCTCGACGGTGTCGTAGTTGGCCGAAATTTGGCGGGTTGATTGGAAACGGCCCACAAAATTGAACTCGGGGCACAGACCCGGGATCACGGGATTTTAGCCAAATTTCTTCGTTCGGGCCACCGAATAATTAATTTCAGAATTAATTATGTCAGGTTGAAGAAGTGCTGGACAGAAAATTGACAAAGCAACACTACACCAGGGGCAATTTCGTCATTTGTCTCGACGGTGTCGGAATTGGCCGAAATTTGGCAGGTTGATTTGAAATGGCACACGAAATTGGATTCGGGGCACAGACTCGGGATCACGGGATTTTAGCCAAAGTCCATCGTTTGGACCTCCGAATAATTAATTTTCGGTATTAGTTATGTCAGGTTGAAGAAGTGTTGGACAGAAAATTAACAAAGAAAAACCGCACTAGGGGCTATTTTGTTCTTTGTCGCGATGGTGTTGGAATGGGCCGAAATTTGGCAGTTTGATTGGACATGGCCCGCGAAATATGACTCGGGGCATAGACCCGGGATCACAGGATTTTAGCCAAATTCCTTCGTTTGGACCTCCGAAATTGGTCTCGGGGTATAGGCCCGGGATCAAGAGATTTTGGCCAAATTTTTCCGTTTGGGCCTCCGAATAATTAATTTCCGTATTAATTATGTCAAGTTGAGGAAGTGCTGGATAGAAAATTAACGTATCGACACTGGAATAGGGGCAATTTTGTCATTTGTCGAGACGGTGTCGAAATGGGCCGAGATTTGGCTGGTTGATTGGAAACGGCCCACGAAATCAGACTCGGGAGCACGGGATTTTAGCCAAATTCCATCGTTTAGTCCTCCGAATAATTAATTTCCTTATTAATTATCTCATGTTGATGAAGTGGTGGACAGAAAATTAACAAAGCAAAACCTCACCAGGGGCAATTTTGTCATTTGTCGTGACGGTGTCGAAATGGGCCGAAATTTTGCAAGTTGATTGGACACGGCCCACGAAATTGGACTCAATGCACAGACCCGGGATCACGGGATTTTAGCTAAATTCCTTCGTTTAGGCCTCCGAATGATTAATTTTTGTGTTAATTATGTCAGGTTGAAGAAGTGCGGGACAGAAAATTAACAAAAAAAATCGCACCAAGGGCTATTTTGTCATTTGTTGCGATGGTGTTGGAATGGGCCAAAATTTGGTCGGTTGATTGGAAATGGCCCGCGAAATATGACTCGAGCACGGACTCGGGATCGCTAGTTTTTAGCCAAATTCCTTCGTTTGGGCCTCCGAATAATTAATTTCCTTATTAATTATGTCGGGTTGAAGAAGTACTGGACAGAAAATTAACATAGCAAAACCGCATCGGGGCCAATTTTGTCATTTGTCACGACGGTGTCGAAATGGGCCGAAATTTGGCAGGTTGATTGGAAACGGCCCGCGAAATTGGACTCGGGGCACAAACCTAGGATCACGGTATTTTAGCCAAATTTCCTTGTTTGGGCCTCCGAATATTTAATTTCCTTATTAATTATTTCAGGTTGAAGAAGCACTGGACAGAAAATTAAAGAAGTAAAACCGCACTAGGGGAGATTTTGTCATTTGTCGCGAAGGTGTCGAAATGGGCCGAAATTTAGCAGGTTGATTGGAAACGGCCCGCAAAATTGGTCTCAGGGCACAGGCCCGGGATCAAGAGATTTTAGCCAAATTTTTTCGTTTGGGCCTCCGAATAATTAATTTCCGTATTAATTATGTCAGGTTGAGGAAGTGCAGGACAGAAAATTAACAAAGCAAAACCCTCTCATGGGCTATTTTGTCATTTAACGTGATGGTGTCGGAGTAGTACGTAATTTGGTAGGTTGATTGGAAACGACCCGTGAAATTGGACTAGGGGCATAGACCCGGGATCAAGAAATGGCCTGCGAAATTGGACTTGGGGCACAGAACCGGGATAACGGGATTTTAGCCAAATTCCTTCGTTTGGCCCTCCGAATAATTAATTTCCTTATTAATTACGTCAGGTTGTAGAAGTGTTGGACAGAAAATTAACAAAGCAAAACCGCACCAGGGGCAATGTTGTCATTCTTTGCGACGGTGTCAAAATGGGCCGAAATTTGGCAGGTTGACTGGAAACGGCCTACGAAATTGGACTCGGGGCACAGACCCGGGGTCACGGGATTTTAGCCAAATTCCTTCGTTTGAGCCTCCGAATAATTAATTTCCTTATTAATTATGTCAGGTTGAAGAAGTGTTGGACAGAAAATTAACAAAGCAAAACCACACAAGGGGCAATATTGTCATTTGTCGTGACGGTGTTGGAATGGGCCAAAATTTGGCAGGTTGATTGGAAACGGCCTGCGAAATTGGACTCAGGGCACAGACCTAGGACAATGGGATTTTAGCCAAATTCCTTCATTTGGGCCTCCGAATAATTAGTTTCCTTATTAATTATGTCAGGTTGAAGAAGTGCAAGACAGAAAATTAACAAAGAAAAATCGCACCAGGGGCAATTTTGTCATTTTTTGAGACAATGTCGGAATGGGCCGAAATTTTACAAGTTGATTGGAAGTGGCCCACGAACTTGGACTCGGGGCACAGACTCGGGATCATGGGATTTTGGCCAAAGGCCACTGAATAATTAATTTCTTTATTAATTATGTTCGGTTGAAGAAGTGTTGAACAAAAAATTAACAAAGCAAAACCGCACCAGGGGCAATATTGTCATTTGTCGCGATGGTGTCTGAATGGTCTGAAATTTTGCAGTTTGATTGGAAACGCCCCGCGAAATTGGAATCGGGGCACAGACCCGGGATCATGGGATTTTTGCGAAACTCCTTCGTTTGGGCCTCTGAATAATTAATTTCCGAATTAATTTTGTTAGGCTAAAGAAGTGGTGGACATAAAATTAACAAAGAAAAACTGCACCAGGGGCAATTTCGCCATTTGTTGCGACGGTGTCGGAATCTTTCGAAATTTGGCAGGTTGATTGGAAACGGCGCGCGAAATTGGATTCGAGGCATAGTCCCGGGATAACAGGATTTTAGCCAAATTCTTTTGTTTGAGCCTCCGAATAATTAATTTCCTTAATAATTATTTCAAGTTGAAGAAGTGCCAAACAAAGAATTAACAAAGAAAAACCGAGCCAGGGGTAATTTTTTCATATTATGCGTCGGTGTCGGAATGGGCCGAAATTTGGCAGGTTGATCGGAAACGGCCCGCGAAATTGGACTCGGGCAACAGACTCGAGATCACAGGGTTTTAGCCAAATTCCTTAGTTTGGGCCTCCGAATAATTAATTTCCTTATTAAATAAGTCAGGTTGAAGAAGTGTTGGACAGAAAATTAACAAAGCAAAACCGCACCAGGGGCAATATTGTCATTTGTCGCGATGGTGTCGGAATGGGCCAAAATTTTGTAGGTTGATTGGAAACGGCCCGCGAAATTGGAATCGGGGCACAGACCCGGGATCACGGGATTTTTGCCAAACTCCTTCGTTTGGGCCTCCGAATAATTAATTTTCGTATTAATTATGTCAGGTTGAAGAAGTGCTGGAAAGAAAATTAACAAAGAAAAACCACACTAGGGGTAATTTTGTCATTTGTCGCGACGGTGTTGGAATCGGTCGAAATTTGGCAGGTTGATTGGAAACGGCACACAAAATTGGACTTCAGGTGCAGACCCAGATCACGGGATTTTAGCCAAATTCCTTCCTTCGGGCCTCCGAATAATTAATTTTCTTATTAATTATGTCAGGTTGAAGAAGTGCAGGACAGAAATTAACAAAACAAAACCCCACCAGGGGCAATTTTGTCATTTGTCGCGACGGTGTAGGAATGGGCCGAAATTTGGCAGGTTGATTGGAAACGGCACACAAAATTGGACTTCAGGTGCAGACCCAGATCACGGGATTTTAGCCAAATTCCTTCGTTTGGGCCTCCGAATAATTAATTTTCTCATTAATTATGTCAGGTTGAAGAAGTGCTGGATAGAACATTAACAAAGCAAAACTGCACCAGAGGTAATTTTCTCATTTGTCGCAATGGTGTCGGAATGGACCGAAATTTGGCAGGTTGATTGGAAACGGCACGCAAAATTGGACTCGAGGCATGGACCCGGGATCACAGGATTTTAGCCAAAGTCCATCGTTTGGGCCTCCGAATAATTAATTTCCTTATTAATTATGTCAGATTGAAGAAGTTTTGGACAGAAAATTAACAAAGAAAAATCGCACAAGGGGCAATTTTATCATTTTTCGTGACGGTGTCGGAATGGGCCGAAATTTGGCAGGTTGATTGGAAACGGCGCGCGAAATTGGACTCGGGGCATGGACCCGGGATCACTTGATTTTAGCCAAAATCTTTTTTTGGGCCTCCGAATAATTAATTTTCGTATTAATTATGTCAGGTTGAAGAAGTGTTGGACCGAAAATTAACAAAGCAAAACCCCACCAGAGGCAATTTTGTCATTTTTTCGCGACGGTGGTCGGAATGGGCTGAAATTTAACACGTAGACTGGAAACGGCCTGCGAAATTGGACTCGGGGCATAGACCCGGGATCACGGGATTTTAGCCAAATTCCTTCGTTTGGGCCTCCGAATAATTAATTTGCTTATTAATTATGTTAGGTTGAATAAGTTTTGGACAGAAAATCAACAAAGAAAAACCGCACCAGGGGCAATTTTGTCATTTGTCGCGACGGTGTCAGAATCGGCTGAAATTTGGCAGGTTGAATGGAAACGGCACGTGAAATTGGAATCGGGGCACAGACCCGGGATCACGGGATTTTAGCCAAATTCCTTCCTTTGGGCCTCCGAATAATTAATTTCCTTATTAATTTTGTCATGTTGAAGAAGTGCTGGACAGAAAATTAACAAAGCAAAATCGCACCAGAGGCAATTTTGTCATTTGTCGTGACGGTGTGGGAATGGGCCAAAATTTGGCAGATTGATTGGAAATGGCACGTAAAATTGGACTCGGGGCACAGACCCGGGATCACGGGATTTTAGCCAAAGTCCATCGTTTGGGCCTCCGAATAATTAATTTCCTTATTAATTATGTCGGGTTGAAGAAGTGTTGGACAGAAAATTAACAAAGCAAAACCCCATCAGGGGCAATTCTGTCATTTTTCGCAACGGTGTCGGAATGTGCCGAAATTTGGCAGGTAGACTGGAAACGACCTGCGAAATTTGACTCGGGACACAGACCCGGGATCACGGGATTTCAGGCAAATTCCTTCGTTTGGGCCTCCGAATAATTACTTTTCCTTATTAATTATGTCAGGTTGAAGAATTTTTGGACCGAAAATTAACAAAGAAACAGGAGCAATTTTGTCATTTGTCATGACAGTGTCGAAATCGGCCGAAATTTGAGAGGTTGATTTGAAACGGCGTGAAAAATTAGACTCAGGGCACAGACCCGAGATCACGGGATTTTAGCAAAATTCCTTCATTTGGGCCTCCGAATAATTAATTTCCTTATTAATTATGTCAAGTTGAAGAAGTGTTGGACAGAAATTTACCAAAGCCAAACCGTACCAGGGGAAATTTTGTCATTTTTTGCGACGGTGTCGGAATGGGCCGAAATTTGGCAGGTTGATTGGAAATGGCCCACGAAATTGGACACAGGGCAAAAACCCGGGGTCACGGGATTTTAGCCAAATTCCTTCGTTTGGGCCTCCGAATAATTAATTTCCTTATTAATTATGTGACGTTGAAGAAGTGGTGGGCACAAAATTAACAAAGCAAAACTGCAACAGGGGTAATTTTGTCATTTGACGCGACAGTGTCGGAATGACCCAAGATTTGGTAGGTTGATTGGAAACGACCTATGAAATTGGACTCCGGGCACAGACCCGAGATTTTCGCCAAAGTCCGTCGTTTGGGCCTTCGAATAAATAATTTCCTCATTAATTATGTCAGGATGAAGAAGTGCTGGATAGAAAGTTAACAAAGCAAAGCCCCACCAAGGGTAATTTTGTCATTTTTCGCGATGGTGTTGGAATGGGCCGAAATTTGGCTGGTAGACTGGAAACGGCCTGCGAAATTGGACTCCGGGCACAAACCCGGGATCACAGGATTTTAGCCAAATTCCTTTGTTTGGGCCTACGACTAATTAATTTCCTTATTAATTATGTCAGGTTGAAGAAGTGCTGGAAAGAAAATTGACAAAGAAAAACCGCACCAGGGGCAATTTAGTCTTTTGACGCGACGGTGTGGGAATGCCCTGAAATTTAGCAAGTTGACTGGAAATGGGCCGCGAAATTGAAGTCGGGGTGCAGACTCGAGATCACGGGATTTTAGCCAAATTCCTTCGTTTGGGCCTCCGAATAATTCATTTCCTTATTAATTATCTCGGGTTGAAGAAGTGCTGGACAGAAAATTAATAAAGCAAAATCGTACCAAGGGCAATTTTGTCATTTTTCGCGACGGTGTCGAAATGGGCCAAAATTTGGCAAGTTGACTAGAAACGGCCTACGAAATTGGACTCCGGGCACAGACCCGGGATCACGGGATTTTAGGAAAATTCCTTCGTTTAGGAATCCGGATACTTATTTTCCTTATTAATTATGTCAGGTTGAAGAAGTGCAAGATAGAAAATTAACAAAGAAAAACCGCACCAGGGGCAATATTGTCATTTTTTGCGACGGTGTCGGAATGGTCCGAAATTTGGCACGTTGATTGGAAACGGCCCGCGAAATTGGACTCGGGGCACAGACCCTGGATCACGGGATTTTAGCCAAATTCCTTCGTTTGGGCCTTCGAATAATTAATTTCCTTATTAATTATGTCAGACTGAAGAAGTGCTGGACAGAAAATTAATAAAGCAAAATCGAACCAGGGCAATTTTGTCAGGTTTATTAGAAACGACCTGCGAAATTGGACTCAGGGCACAGAGCTGGGATCATGGGATTTTAGCCAAATTCCTTCGTTTGGGCCTTCAAATAATTAATTTTCTTATTAATTATGTCAGGTTGAAGAAGTGCCAGATGGAAAATTAACAAAGAAAAACCGCACCAGGGGCAATATTGTCATTTTTCACGATAGTGTCGGAATGGGCCGAAATTTGGCAAGTTTATTGGAAGCAGCCCGCGAAATTGGACTCGGGGCACAAACCTGGGATCACGGGATTTTAGCCAAATTCCTTCGTTTGGGCCTCGGAATAATTAATTTCCTTATTAATTATGTTGGGTTGAAGAAGTTTTGGACAGAAAATTAACGAAGAAAAATCGCAACAGGGGCAATTTTGTCATTTGTCGTGACGGTGTCGGAATCGGTCGAAATTTGGCAGGTTTATTGTAAACGACGCGTGAAATTGGACTCGGGGCACAAACCCGGGATCACGGGATTTTAGCCAAATTCCTTCGTTTGGGCCTCCGAATAATTAATTTCCTTATTAATTATGTCAGGTTGAAGAAGTGCTGGAAAGAAAATTAACAAAGCAAAACCGCACTAGGGGCAATTTTGTCATTTTTCGTGATGGTGTCTGAATGGGCCGAAATTTGGCAGGTTGACTAGAAACGGCCTGCGAAATTGGACTCCGTGCATAGACCCGGGATCAAAGGATTTTAGGGAAATTCCTTCGTTTGGGCCTCTAGAGAATTATTTTTCTTATTAATTACGTCAGGTTGAAGAAGTGCCAGATAGAAAATTAACAAAGAAAAATCACACCCGGGCCAATTTTGTCATTTTTCACGACGGTGTCGGAATGAGACGAAATTTGGCAAGTTGACTGGAAACGGCCTGCGAAATTGGACTCAGGGCACAGACTCGAGATCACGGGATTTTAACCAAATTCCTTCGTTTGGGCCTCCGAATAATTATTTTCCTTGTTAATCAGGTCAAGTTGAAGAAGTGCCAGATAGAAAATTAACATAGAAAAACCGCACTAGGGGCAGTTTTGTCATTTTTCAAGACGGTGTCGGAATGGGCCGAAATTTGGAAGGTTGATTGGAAACGGCCCACAAAATTGGATTCGGGGCACAGACCCGTGATCACGGGATTTTAGTCAAATTCCTTCGTTTAGGCCTCCGAATAATTAATGTCCTTAATAACTATGTCAGGTTGAAGAAGTGCTGGACAGAAAATCATAAAAGAAAAATTGCACCAGGGGCAATTTTGTCATTTGTCGCGACGGTATCGGAATGGGCAAAAATTTGCAAATTTGACAGGATCACGAAATTTTAGCCAAATTCCTATGTTTAGGCCTTTGAATACTAAATTTACTTATTAATTATGTCAGATTGAAGAAGTGCTGGACAGAAAATTAACAACGCAAAACCGAACCACGGGAAATTCTATTATTTGTCACGACGGTGTCGGAATGGGCCAAAATTTGGCAGGTTGACTGGAAACCGCCTGCGAAATTTAACTTGGGGCACAGACCCCGGATCACGGGATTTTAGACAAATTCCTTCGTTTGGGCCTCCGAATAATTAATGTCATTATTAATTATGTCAGGTTGAAGAAGTGCTAGACAGAAAATTATCAAAGAAAAATCATACCAGGGGCGATTTTGTCATTTGTCGTGACGGTATCGGAATGAGCTAAAATTTAGCAAGTTGATTGGAAACGGCCCGCGAAATTGGACTTGGGGCACATACCTAGGATCACGGGATTCTAGCCAAATTCCTTCGTTTGGGCCTCCGAATAATTAATTTCCTTATTAATTATGTCAAGTCGAAGAAGTGCTGGACAGAAAATTAACAAAGCAAAATCTAACCAGGGACAATTTTGTCATTTGACGCGACGGTGTCGGAATGGGCCGAAATTTGGTAGGTTGATTGGAAATGGCCAACGAAATTGGACTTGGGGCACAAAATCGGGATCACGGGATTTTAGCCAAATTCCTACGTTTGGGCCTCCAAATAATTAATTTCCTTATTAATTATGTCAGGTTGTATAAGTGCTGGACATAAAATTAACAAAGCAAAACCGCACTAGGTGCAATTTTGGTAGAAGTTTGACAGGTTTATTAAAAATGACCCGTGAAATTGGACTCGGGGCACAGAGCTGGGATCACGGGATTTTAGCCAAATTCCTTCGTTTGGGCCTTCGAATAATTAATTTCCTTATTAATTATGTCAGGTTGAAGAAGTGCCAGATGGAAAATTAACAACGAAAAACCGCACCGGGGGCAATATTGTCATTTTTCACGATGGTGTCGGAATGGGCCAAAATTTGGCAAGTTTACTGGAAATGGCTCGCGAAATTGGACTCGGGGCATAGACCCGGGATCACGGGATTTTAGCCAAATTCCTTCGTTTGGGCGTCGAATAATTAATTTCCTTATTAATTATGTCAGGCTGAAGAAGTGTTGGACAGAAAATTAACAAAGCAAAACCGCACCAGGGCAATTTTCTCATTTGTCGTGATAGCGTCGGAATTGGTCAAAATTTGGCAGGTTGATTGGAAACAGCCCACGAAATTGGACTCGGGGCACAGACTCGGGATCAAGGGATTTTAGCCAAATTCCTTCGTTTGGGCCTTCGAATAATTAATTTCCTTATTAATTATGTCAGGTTGAAGAAGTGTTGGACAGAAAATTAACAAAGCAACACCGCACGAGGTGTAATTTTGTCATTTGTCACGACGGTGTCGGAATAGGACGAAATTTGGTAGGTTGATTGGAAATGTACCATGAAATTGGACTCGGGGCATAGAGTTGGGATCAAGGGATTTTAGCCAAATTCCTTCGTTTGGGCCTCCGAATAATTAATGTCCTTTTTAATTATGTCAGGTTGAAGAAGTGCTGGACAGAAATTTAACAAAGAAAAATCACACCTGGGGCAAATTTGTCATTTGTCGCGACTGTGTCGGAATGGGCCAAAATTTGCAATGTTGATTGGAAACGGCCTGTGAATTTGGACTCGGGGAACAGAACCAGGATCACGGAATTTTAGCCAAATTCCTTTGTTTGGGCCTCCGAATACTAAATTTCCTTACTAATTATGTCAGGCTGAAGAAGTGCTAGACAGAAAATTAACAACGAAAAACCGCACCAGAGGCAATTTTGTCATTTCTCGCGACGGTGTCGGAATGGGCCGATATTTGGCAGGTTGACTAGAAACGGCCCGCGAAATTGGACTCGGGGCATAGACTCGGGATCATGGGATTTTAGCCAAACTCCTTAGTTTGGGCCTCTGAATAATTAATTTCCTTATTAATTATTACAGATTAAAGAAGTGCAGGATAGAAAATTAACAAGAAAAACTGCACCAGGGGCAATTTCGTCATTTGTCGCGATGGTGTCAGAATCGGCCGAAATTTTGCAGGTTGAATGGAAACAGTGCATGAAATTGGACTCGGGGCACAGATCGGGGATCACGGGATTTTAGCCAAATTCCTTCGTTTGGGTCTTCAAATAATTAATTTCCTTATTAATTATGTCAGGTTGAACAAGTGTTGGACAGAAAATTAACTAAGCAAAACCGCACCAGGGGCAATTTTATCATTTATCGCGACGATGTTGGAATGAGCCGAACTTTGACAGGTTGATTGGAAACAGCCCGCGAAATTGGACACGGTCCAAAAACCCGAGATCATAGGATTTTAGCCAAATTTCTTCGTTTGGGCCTCCGAATAATTAATGTCCTTGTTAATTATGTCAGGTTGAAGAAGTGCGGGACAGAAAATTAATAAAGAAAAATCGCACCAGGGGCGATTTTGTCGTTTGTCACAACTGTGTCGGAATGGGCCAAAATTTGCATTGTTGATTGGAAACAGCCCGCAAAATTGGACTCGGGGAACGGACCCAAGATCACAGAATTTTAGCCAAATTCCTTTGTTTGGGCCTCTGAATACTAAATTTCCTTATTAATTATGTCAGGTTGAAGAAGTGCTGGATAGAAAATTAACAACGCAAAATCGCACCAGGGGAAATTCTATCATTTTTCGCGACGGTGTCAGAATGGGCTGATATTTGGCAGGTTGACTGGAAACGGCCCGCGAAATTGGACTCAGGGCACCGACCCGGGATCAGGGGATTTTAGCCAAATTGCTTTGTTTGGGCATTCGAATTAATTTCCTTATTAATTATGTCAAGTTGAAGAAGTGCCAGATAGAAAATTAACAAAGAAAAACCACACCAGGGGCAGTTTTGTCATTTTTCGCGACGGTGTTGGAATGGGCCGAAATTTGGCACGTTGATTGTAAACGGCCCGTGAAATTGGACTCAGGGCACAGGACCGGGATCACGGGATTTTAGCCAAATTCCTTCGTTTGGCCTCCGAATAATTAATGTCCTTATTAATTATGTTAGGTTGAAGAAGTACTGGACAGAAAATTAACAAAGCAAAACCGTACCAGGCGCAATTTTTTCATTTGTCGCAACGGTGTCGGAATGTGTAGAAATTAGACAGGTTTATTAGAAATGGCCCGCGAAATTGGACTCGGGGCACAGAGCCGGGATCACGGGATTTTAGCCAAATTCCTTCGTTTGAGCCTCTGAGTAATTAATGTCCTTATTAATTATGTCAGGTTGAAGAAGTGCTGGACAGAAAATTAACGAAGAAAAATTGCACCAGGGGCGATTTTGTCATTTGTCGCGACTGTGTCGGAATGAGCTAAAATTTGCTATGTTGATTGGAAACGGCCCGCAAAATTGGACTCAGGGAACAGACCCAAGATCACGGAATTTTAGCCAAATTCCTTTGTTTGGGCCTTTGAATACCAAATTTCCTTATTAATTATGACAGGTTGAAGAAGTGCTGGACAGAAAATTAACAACGCAAAATCGCACCAGGGGAAATTCTGTCATTATTCGCAACGGTGTCGGAATGGGCCAAAATTTGGTAGCTTAACTGGAAATGGCCGACGAAATTGGACTTGGGGCACAGACCCAGGATCACGGGATTTTAACCAAATTCCTTCGTTTGGGCCTCCGAATAATTAATTTCCTTATTAATTATGTCAGGTTGAAGAAGTGCCAGATGGAAAATTAACAAAGAAAGACCGCACCAGGGGCAATATTGTCATTTTTTGTGACGGTGTCGGAGTGGGCCGAAATTTGGCAAGTTTATTGGAAACGGCCCGCGAAATTGGACTCGAGGCACAGACCCGGGATTATGGGATTTTAGTAAAATTCCTTCGTTTGGGCCTTCGAATAATTAATTTCCTTATTAATTATGTCGGGCTAAAGAAGTGCTAGATAGAAAATTAACAAAGCAAAATTGCACCAGGGCAATTTTGTCATTTGTCGCGACAATATCGGAATTGGTCAAAATTTGGCAGGTTGATTGGAAACAACCCGCGAAATTAGACTCAGGGCACAGGCTCGAGATCACGGGATTTTAGCCAAATTCCTTCGTTTGGGCCTCCGAATAATTAATTTCCTTATTAATTATGTCAGGTTGAAGAAGTGCTGGAAAGAAAATTAACAAAACAAAACCACACCAGGGGTAATTTTGTCATTTTTCGCGACGGTGTCGGAATGGGCCGAAATTTGGCAGGTTGACTGGAAACGGCTTGCGAAATTGGACTCAGGGCACAGACCCGGGATCATGGGATTTTAACCAAATTCCTTCGTTTGGGCCTCCTAATAATTATTTTCCTTGTTAATCAGGTCAGGTTGAAGAAGTGCCAGATAGAAAATTAACATAGAAAAACCGCACCAGGGGCAGTTTTGTCGTTTTTCGCGACGGTGTCGGAATGGGCTGAAATTTGGAAGGTTGATTGGAAACGGCCCTCAAAATTGGATTCGAGGCACAGACCCGTGATCACGGGATTTTAGTCAAATTCCTTCATTTGGGCCTCCGATTAATTAATGTCCTTATTAATTATGTCAGGTTGAAGAAATGCTGGACAGAAAATCATCAAAGAAAAATTGCACCAGGGGCAATTTTGTCATCTGTTGCGACGGTATCGAAATGGGTAAAAATTTGCAAGGTTGATAGGATCACGAAATTTTAGCCAAATTCCTTTGTTTGGGCATCCGAATACTAAATTTCCTTGTTAATTATGTCAGGTTGAAGAAGTGCTGGACAGAAAATTAACAACGCAAAACCGCACCAAGGGAAATTCTGTCATTTGTCGCGACGTTGTCGGAATGGGCCAAAATTTGGCAGTTTGACTGGAAACAGCTCGCGAAAATGGACTCGGGGCACAGACCCGGGATCATGGGATTTTAGACAAATTCCTTCGTTTGGGCCTCTGAATAATTAATGTCCTTATTATTTATGTCAGGTTGAAGAAGTGCTGAACCGAAAATTATCAAAGAAAAATCATACAAGGGGCAATTTTGTCATTTGTCGCGACGGTATCGGAATGGGCCAAAATTTGGCTGGTTGATTGGAAACGGCCCGTGAAATTGGACTCGGGACTCAGACCTAGGATTACGGTATTTTAGCTAAATTCCTTCATTTGAGCCTCCGAATACTAAATCTCCTTATTAATTATGTCAGGTTCAAGAAGTGCTGGACAGAAAATTATCAACGCAAAATTGCACCAGGGAAAATTCTGTTATTTATCTCGACGGTATCAGAATGGGCCGAAATTTGGCAGGTTGATTGGAAATGGCCCGTGAAATTGGACTGGGGGCACAGACCCGGGATCACGGGATTTTAGCCAAATTCCTACGTTTGGGCCTCCGAATACTAAATTTCCTTATTAATGATGTTAGGTTGAAGAAGTGTTGGACAGAAAATTAACAAAGTAAAACCGCACTAGGGGAAATTCTGTAATTTTTCGCGACGGTGTCGGAGTAGGCCGAAATTTAGCAGGTTGATCGGAAACGGCCTACGAAATTGGACTCGGGGCACAGACCCGGGATCACGGGATTTTAGCCGAATTCCTTCGTTTGGGCCTCCAAATAATTAATTTCGTTATGAATTATGTCAGGTTGAAGAAGTGCCAGATCGAAAATTAACAAAGAAAAACCGCACCAGGGGCATTTTGTCATTTTTCACGACGTGTCGGAATGGGCCAAAATTCGCTAGGTTGATCGGAAACGGCCCAACAAATTGGACTCTGGGCACAGACCCAGGATCACAGGATTTTAGCCGAATTTCTTCGTTTGGGCCTCCGAATAATTAATTTCCTTATTAATTATGTCAGGTTGAAGAAGTGCCAGACAGAAAATTAACAAAGAAAAACCGTACCAGGGGAAATTTTGTCATTTTTCACGACGTAGCAGAATGGGCCGAAATTTGCCAGGTTGATCGGAAACGGCCCGCGAAATTGGACTCGGGGCACAGACCTGGGATCATGGGATTTTAGCCGAATTCCTTCGTTTGAGCCTCCGAATAATAAATTTCCTTATTAATTATGTCAGGTTGAAGAAGTGCTGAACAAAAAATTAACAAAGAAAAATCGAACCAGGGGCAATTTTGTTATTTGTCGTGACGGTGTCGGAATGGGCCGAAATTTGGCAGGTTGTTTGGAAACGGCCCGCTAAATTGAACTCAGGGCATAGACATGGGATCACAGGATTTTGGCCAAATTCCTTTGGTCGGGCCTCCGAATAATTAATTTCCTGTTGGACAGAAAATTAAAAAAGCAAAACTGCACCAGGGGCAATTTTGTAATTTTTCGCGACGGTGTCGGAATGAGCCGAAATTTGGCAGGTTGATTGGTAACGGCCTGCAAAATTGGACACGGGGTTAAAACCCGGTATCATGGGATTTTAGCCGAATTCCTTTGTTTGGGGCTCCGAATAATTAATTTCCTTATTCATTATGTTAGGTCGAAGAAGTGCTGGACAGAAAATTAACAAAGCAAAACCTAACCAGGGACAATTTTGTCACTTGACGTGACGGTGTCAGAATGGGCCAAAATTTGGCATGTTGATTGGAAACGGCCAACGAAATTAGACCGGGGCACAGAACCGAGATCACTGGATTTTAGCCAAATTCCTTCGTTTAGGCCTCCGAATAATTAATGTCCTTATTAATTATGTCAGGTTGAAGAAGTGCTGGACAGAAAATTAACAAAGCAAAACCGCACCAGGTGCAATTTTGTCATTTGTCGCGCCGGTGTCGGAATAGGTAGAAATTTGACAAGGTCATTAGAAACTGCCCGGGAAATTGGACTCGGGGCACAAAGCCAGGATCACAGGATTTTAGCCAAATTCCTTCGTTTGGGCCTCCAAATAATTAATGTCCTTATTAATTATGTCAGGTTGAAGAAGTGCTGGACAGAAAATTAACAAACCAAAACCGCACGAGGCGCAATTTTGTCATTTGTCGCGACGGTGTCGGAATGGGATGAAATTTGGCAGGTTGATCGGAAACGGCCCGCGAAATTGGACTCCAGTCACAGATCCGGGATCACGGGATTTTAGCCAAATTCCTTCGTTTGGGCCTCCGAATAATTAATGTCCTTTTTAATTATGTCAGGTTGAAGAAGTGCTGGACAGAAATTTAACAAAGAAAAATCACACCTGGGGCAATTTTGTCATTTCTCGCGACTGTGTCGGAATGGGCCAAAATTTGCAATGTTGATTGGAAACGGCCTGCGAAATTGGACTCTGAGAACAGAACCAGGATCAAGGAATGTTAGCCAAATTCCTTTGTTTGCGCCTCCGAATACTAAATTTCCTTACTAATTATGTTAGGTTGAAGAAGTGCAGGACAGAAAATTAACAACGAAAAACCTCACCAGTGGCAATTTTATCATTTCTCATGAAGGTGTCGAAATGGGCCGATATTTGGCAGGTTGACTAGAAACGGCCCGCAAAATTGGACTCGGGGCGCAAACTCGGGATCACGGGATTTTAGCCAAACTCCTTAGTTTGGGCCTCTGAATAATTAATTTCCTTATTAATTATTACAGATTGAAGAAGTGCTGTATAGAAAATTAACAAGAAAAACCGCACCAGGGGCAATTTTGTCATTTGTCGCGACGGTGTCAGAATCAGCCGAAATTTTACAGGTTGAATGGAAACAGTGCACGAAATTGGACTCGGGGCACAGACCGGGGATCACGGGATTTTAGCCAAACTCCTTAGTTTGGGCCTCTGAATAATTAATTTCCTTATTAATTATGTCAGGTTGAAGAAGCGTATGACAGAAAATTAACAAAGCAAAACCTCACCAGGGGCAATTTTGTCATTTGTCGCGACGATGTTAGAATGAGCCGAACTTTGGCAGGTTGATTGGAAACAGCCCGCAAAATTGGACACGGGCCAAAAACCCGAGATCACGGGATTTTAGCCAAATTCCTTCGTTTGGGCCTCCGAATAATTAATTTCCTTATTAATTATGTCAGGTTGAAGAAGCGTATGACAGAAAATTAACAAAGCAAAACCTCACCAGGGGCAATTTTGTCATTTGACGCGACGGTGTCGAAATGGGCCGAAATTTGGCAGGTTGATTGGAAACGGCCAGCGAAATTGGACTCGGGGCACAGAACTGGGATCACGGGATTTTTCTTCCAAATTCCTTCATTTGCGCCTCCGAATAATTAACGTCCTTATTAATTATGTCAGGTTGAAGAAGTGCGGGACAGAAAATTAACAAAGCATAACCGCACGAGGCGTAATTTTGTCATTTGTCGCGACGGTGTCGGAATGGGACGAAATTTGGTAGGTTGATTGGAAATGTACCACAAAATTGGACTCGGGGCACAGAGTCGGGATCAAGAGATTTTAGCCAAATTCCTTCGTTTGCGCCACCGAATAATTAATGTCCTTTTTAATTATGTCAGGTTGAAGGAGTGCTGGATAGAAAATTAACAAAATAAAATCGTACCTAGGTCAATTTTGTCGTTTGTCGCGACTGCGTCGGAATGGGCCAAAATTTGCAATGTTGATTGGAACGGCCCGCGAAATTGGACTCGAGGTACAGACCCAAGATCACAGAATTTTAGCCAAATTCCATTGTTTGGGCCCCCGAATACTAAATTTCATTATTAATTATGTCAGGTTGAAGAAATACTGGGTAGAAAATTAACAACGAAAAACCGCACCAAAGGAAATTCTGTCATTTTTCGCGACGGTGTCGGAATGGGCCGATATCTGGCAGGTTGATTGGAACGGCCCGCGAAATTGGACTCGGGGCACAGACAGGATCAGGGAATTTTAGCCAAATTCCTTCGTTTGGGCATCCGAATAATTAATTTCCTTATTAATTATGTCTGGTTGAAGAAGTGCCAGACAGAAAATTAACAAAGAAAAACCACACCAGGGGCAGTTTTGTAATTTTTCGCGATGGTGTCGGAATTGGTCGAAATTTGGCAGGTTGATTGGAAACGGCCCGCGAAATTGGACTCTGGGCACCTTGGATCACTGGATTTTAGCCAAATTCCTTTGTTCGAGCCTCCGAATAATTTATTTCCTTATTAATTATGTTAGGTTGAAGAAGTGTTCGACAGAAAATTAACAAAGAAAAGCCGCACCAGGGGCAATTTTGTCATTTGTCGCAACGGTGTCGAAATTGGCCAAAATTTGACAGGTTGATTGGAAACGGCCCGCGAAATTGGACTCGGGGCACAGACCCGGGATCATGGAATTTTAGCCCAATTCCTTCGTTTGGGCCTCCGAATACTTAATTTCCTTATTAATTATGTCAGGTTGAAGAAGTGCTGGACAGAAAGTTAACAAAGCAAAACCACACCAGGGGCAATGTTGTCATTTGTTGTGACGGTGTCAGAATGGGCCGAAATTTGGGAGGTTGATGTGAAACGGCCCGAGAAATTGGACTCGGGGCACAGACCCGGGATCATAAGATTTTAGCCAAATTCCTTCGTTTGGGCCTCCGAATAATTAATTTCATTTTTAATTATGTCAAGTTGAAGAAGTGTTGGACAGGAAATTAACAAAGCAAAACAGCACCAGGGGCAATTTTGTCATTTTTCGCGACGGTGTCGGAATGGACCGAAATTTGGCAGGTTGATTGGAAACGGCTGCTGAAATTGGAATCGGGGCACAGACCCGGGATCACAGGATTTAAACCAAATTCCTTCGCTTGGCCTCCGAATAATTAATTTCCTTATTAATTATGTCAGGTTGAAGAAGTGCCACACAGAAAATTAACAAAGAAAAATCGAACAAGGGGCAATTTTGTCATTTTTTGCGATGGTGTCAAAATGGTCTGAAATTTGGTAGGTTGATTGGAAACGGCCTGCGAAATTGGACTCGGGGCACAGACCCAGGATCACGAGAGCCAAATTCCTTCGTTTGGGCCTCCAAATAATTAGTTTCCTTATTAATTATATCAGGTTGAAGAAGTGCCAGACAGAAAATTAACAAAGAAAAACTGTACCAAGGGCAATTTTGTCATTTTTTAGACGTTGTCGGAATGGGCCGAACTTTGTCATGTTGATTGGAAGCAGCCCACGAAATTGGACTCAGGGCAAAGACCCAAGATCATAGGATTTCAGCCAAATTCTTTCGTTTGGGCCTCGGAATAATTAATTTACTTATTAATTATGTCAGGTTGAAGAAGTGTTGGACAAAAAATTAACAAAGCAAAACCGCACCAGGGGTAATATTGTCATTTGTTGCAACGGTGTCGAAATTGCCCGAAATTCGACAGGTTGATTGGAAACGGCCCGAAAAATTGGAATCGGGGCACAAACCCGGGATCACGAGATTTTAGCCAAGTTCCTTCGTTTGGGCCTCCGAATAATTAATTTCCTTATTAATTATGTCAGGTTGAAGAAGTGCTGGACAGAAAATTAACAAAGCAAACTGCACCAGGGGCAATTTTGTCATTTTTTGCGACGGTGTTTGAATGGGCCGAAATGTAGCAAGTTGATTGGAAATGCCCAGCAAAATTGGACTCGGGGCACAGACCCGGATCACGGGATTTTAGCCAAATTCCTTCCTTTGGGCCTCCGAATAATTAATTCTCTAATTAATTATGTCACGTTGAAGTAGTGTTGGACAGGAAATTAACAAAGAAAAACAACACCAGGGGCAATTTTGTCATTTTTCGCGACGGTGTCGGAATGGACCGAAATTTGGCAGGTTGATTGGAAACGGCCACTGAAATTAGAATCGAGGCATAGACCCGGGATCAAGAGATTTAAACCAAATTCCTTCGCCTGGCCTTCGAATAATTAATTTCCTTATTAATTATGTCAGGTTGAAGAAGTGCCACACAGAAAATTAACAAAGAAAACCCGAACCAGGGGCAATTTGTCATTTTTTACGACGGTGTCGAAATGGTCCGAAATTTGGCAGGTTGATTGGAAACGGCCTGCGAAATTGGACTCGGGTAACAGACCGGGATCACGGGATTTTAGCGAAATTCCTTCGTTTGGGCCTCCGAATAATTAATTTCCTTATTAATTATGTCAGGTTGAAGAAGTGCTAATAGAAAATTAACAAAGCAAAATCGTACCAGGGGCAATTTTTTTATTTGTCGCGACGGTGTCGGAGTGGGCCAAAATTTTGCAGGTTGATTGGAAACGGCCGCTAAATTTGGAATTGGGGCACAGACCCGGGATCACGGGATTTAAACCAAATTCCTTCGCCTGGCCTCCGAATAATTAATTTCCTTATTAATTATGCCAGGTTTAAGAAGTGCCACACAGAAAATTAACAAAGAAAACCCGAACCAGGGGCAATTTGTCATTTTTTACGACGGTGTCGAAATGGTCCGAAATTTGGCAGGTTGATTGGAAACGGCCTGCGAAATTGGACTCGGGGCACAGACCCGAGATCATGGGATTTTAGCTAAATTCCTTCGTTTAGGCCTCCGAATAATTAGTTTCCTTATTAATTATATCAGGTTGAAGAAGTGCCAGACATAAAATTAACAAAGAAAAACCGCATAAGGGACAATTTTGTCATTTTTTAAGATGGTATTGAAATGGGCCGAAATTTGGCACGTTGATTGGAAGCGGCCCACGAAATTGGACTCGGGGCAGAGACCCGGGATCATGAGATTTCAGCCAAACTCCTTCGTTTGGGCCTCCGAATAGTTAATTTACTTATTAATTATGTCAAGTTGAAAAAGTGTTGGACAGAAAATTAACAAAGCAAAACCGCACCAGGGCTAATATTATCATTTGTCGCAATGGTGTCGGAATTGGCCGAAATTCGACAGGTTGATTGGAAACGGCCCACGAAATTTGAATCGGGGCACAAACCCGGGATCACGGGATTTTAGCCAAATTCCTTCGTTTGGGCCTCCGAATAATCAATTTCCTTATTAATTATGTCAGGTTGAAGAAGTGATGGACAGAAAATTAAAGGACAAAAAATTAACAAAGCAAAACGGCACCAGGGGCAATTTTGTCATTTGAAGCGACGGTGTCGTAATGGACCGAAATTTAGCAAGTGGCAAGAAACGGCATGCGAAATTGAACCCGGGCACAGGCCCGATATCACGGGATTTTAGCCAAACTCCTTCGTTTGGACCTCCGAATAATTAATTTCCGTAATAATTATATAAGGTCGAAGAAGTACCAGACAAAAAATTAACAAAGATAAACCGCACCATGGGTAATTTTGTCATTTGACGCGTCGGTGTCGGAATGGGCCGAAATTTGGCAGGTTGATAGGAAACGGCCCGTGAAATTGGACTTGGGATTTTAGCCAAATTCCTTCGTTTGGACCTCCGAATAATTAATTTCCTTATTAATTATGTCAGGTTGAAGAAGTGTTGGACAGAAAATTATCAAAGCAAAACCGCAATAGGGGCAATTTTGTCATTTTTCGCGACGGTGTTGGAATGGACCGAAATTTGGCAAGTGGACAGGAAACGGCCTGCGAAATTGGGCCTGGGCACAGGCCCGAGATCACGGGATTTTAGCCAATCTGCTTCGTTTAGGCCTCCGAATAATTAATTTCCATATTAATTATATAAGGTCGAAGAAGTGCAAGACAAAAAATTAACAAAGAAAAATCGCACCATGGGTAATTTTGTCATTTGACGCGACGGTGTCGGAATGGGCCGAAATTTGGCAGGTTGATTGGAAACGGCCCGCGAAATTGGAATCGGGATTTTAGCCAAATTCCTTCCTTTGGGCCTCCGAATAATTAATTTCCTTATTAATTATGTCAGGTTGAAGAAGTGTTGGACACAAAATTATAAAAGCAAAACTGCACCAGGAGCAATTTTGTCATTTTTCACGACGGTGCTGGAATGGACCGAAATTTGGTAGGTGGAATGGAAACGGCCTGCGAAATTGGACCCGGGCACAGGCCCGAGATCACAGGATTTTAGCGAAACTCCTTCGTTTGGGCCTCCGAATAATTAATTTAGGTATTAATTATATAAGGTCGAAGAGGTGCCAGATAAAAAATTAACAAAGAAAAACCGCACCATGGGTAATTTTGTCATTTAACGCGACGGTGTTGGAATGGGCTGAAATTTGGCAGGTTGATTGGAAATGGCCCGTGAAATTGGACTCGGGGCACAAACCCGGGATCATGGGATTTTAGCCAAATTCCATCGTTTGGGGCTCCGAATAATAAATTTCCTTATTAATTATGTCAGGTAGAAGAAGTGCTGGACAGAAAATTAACAAAGCAAAACTACACCAGGGGAAATTTCGTCATTTTTCCTGACGATGTTGGAATGGGCCGATTGACTGGAAGCGGCTTACGAAATTAGACTTGGGGTGCAGACCTGGGATCACGGGATTTTAGCCATATTCCTTCATTTGGGCCTCCGTATAATTAATTTCCATACTAATTATGTCAAGTTTAAGAAGTGCTGGACAGAAAATTAATAAAGCAAAACCGCACCAGGGGCAATTTTGTCATTTTTCTCGACGGAGTCGAAATAGGCTGAAATTGGGCAGGTTGACTGGAAACGGCCTGCGTAATTGGACTCGGGGCACAAAATCAGGATCACGGGATTCTAGCCAAATTCCTTCGTTTGGGCCTCCGAATAATGAATTTCCTTACTAATTATGTCAGGTTGAAGAAGTGCAAACAAAAAATTAACAAAGCAAAACCGCACCTGGGGCAATTTTTTTATTTTGTCGCGCCGGTGTCGAAATTGGCCGAAATTAGGCAGGTTGATTGGAAACGGCCCGCGAAATAGGAATCGAGGCACAAACCCGAGATCACAGGATTTTAGCCAAATTCTTTCGTTTGGGCCTCCGAATAATTAATTTCCTTATTAATTACGTCAGGTTGAAGAAGTGCTGGACAGAAAATTAACAAAGCAAAACCGCACCAAGGGCAATTTTGTCATTTTTGGCGACGATGTTGGAATGGGCCGAAATTTGGCTGGTAGATTGGAAACGACCTGCGAAATTGGGCTCAAGGCACAGACCTGGGATCACTGGATTTTAGCCAAATTCCATCGTTTGGGCCTCCGAATAATTCATTTCCTTATTAGTTATGTAGGGTTGAAGAAGTGCTGGTCAGAAAATTAACTAAGCAAAATCGCACCAGGGGTAATTTTGTCATTTTTCACGACAGTGTCGGAATGGGCCGAAAATTGGCCGGTTGACTGGAAACGGCCTGCGAAATTGGACTCGGGGCACAGAACCGGGATCACGGGATTTTAGCCAAATTCCTTTGTTTGGGCCTCTGAATAATTAATTTTCTTATTAATTACGTCAGGTTGAAGAAGTGCTGGACAGAAAATTAACAAAGCAGAACCGCACTAGGGGCAATGTTGTCATTCTTTGCGACGGTGTCGGAATGGGCCGAAATTTGGCAAGTTGACTGGAAACGGCCTACGAAATTGCACTCGGGGCACAGACCCGGGGTCACGGGATTTTAACCAAATTCCTTCGTTTGGGCCTCCAAATAATTAATTTCCTTATTAATTATGTCAGGTTGAAAAAGTGTTGGACAAAAAATTAACAAAGCAAAACCACACAAGGGGCAATATTGTCATTTGTCGTGACGGTGTCGGAATGGGCCAAAATTTGGTAGGTTGATTGGAAACGGCCTGCGAAATTGGACTCGAGGCACAGACCCAGGACAACGGGATTTTAGCCAAATTCCTTCGTTTGGGCCTCCGAATAATTAGTTTCCTTATTAATTATGAAAGGTTGAAGAAGTGCAAGACAAAAAATTAACAAAGAAAAATCGCACCAGGGGCAATTTTGTCATTTTTTGAGACGATGTCGGAATGGGCCGAAATTTGGCAAGTTGATTGGAAATGGTCCGCGAACTTGGACTCGGGGCACAGACTCGGGATCATGGGATTTTGGCCAAACTCTTTCGTTTGGGCCACCGAATAATTAATTTCTTTATTAATTATGTCAATTTGAAGAAGTGCTGGAAAGAAAATTAACAAAGAAAAACCACACTAGGGGTAATTTTGGCATTTGTCGCGACGGTGTTGGAATCGGTCGAAATTTGGCAGGTTGATTGGAAACGGACACGAAATTAGACTTCCGGCGCAGACCCAGATCACGCGATTTTAGCCAAATTCCTTCCTTCGGGCCTCCAAATAATTAATTTTCTTATTAATTATGTCAGGTTGATGAAGTGTTGGGCAGAAAATTAACAAAGCACAACCGCACCAGGGGCAATTTTGTCATTTTTCGCGACAATGTTGCAATGGGCCGAAATTTGACAGGCCAATTGGAAACGTCCGCTGAAATTGGAATCGGGGTACAGATTCCGGATCATGGGATTTTAGCCAAATTCCTTCCTTTGGGCCTCCGAATAATTAATTTCCTTATTAATGATGTCAGGCTGAAGAAGTGCCAGACAGAAAATTAACAAAGAAAAGTCGCACCAGGGGCACCTTTTTCATTTTTTGCGATGGTGTCAGAATGGGCCGAAATTTAGCAGGTTGATTGGAAACGGTCCACGAAATTGGACTCTGGGCACAGACTCGGATCACGGGATTTTTGCCAAATTCCTTTCGTTGGGCCTTCCAATAATTAATTTCCTTATTAATTATGTCAGGTTGAAGAAGTGCAGGACAGAAATTAACAAAACAAAACCCCACCAGGGGCAATTTTGTCATTTTTCACGATGCTGTCGGAATGGGCCAAAAATTGGCCGATTGATTGGAAACGGCCCATGAAATTGGACACGGGGCACAAACTCGAAATCATGGGATTTTAGCCAAATCCCTTCGTTTGGGCCTCCGAATAATTAATTTTCTCATTAATTATGTCAGGTTGAAGAAGTGCTGGACAGAACATTAACAAAGCAAAACTGCACCTGAGGTAATTTTCTCATTTGTCGCGATGGCGTCGGAATGGGCCGAAATTTGGCAGGTTGATTGGAAACGGCACGTAAAATTGGACTCGAGGCATGGACCCGGGATCACAGGATTTTAGCCAAAGTCCATCGTTTGGGCCTCCGAATAATTAATTTCCTTTTAATTATGTTAGGTTGAAGAAGTGCTGGACAGAAAATTAACAAAGCAAAACCCCACCAGGGGCAATTTTTTCATTTTTTGCGACGGTATCAGAATGGGCTGAAATTCGGTTGGTAGACTGAAAACGGCTTGTGAAATTGGACTCGGGGCACATAACTGGGATCACAGGATTTTAGCCAAATTCTTTCGTTTGGGCCTTCGAATAATTAATTTCCTTATTAATTATGTCAGATTGAAGAAGTTTTGGACAGAAAATTAACAAAGGAAAACCGCACAAGGGGCAATTTTGTCATTTTTCGTGACGGTGTCGGAATGGGCCGAAATTTGGCAGGTTGATTGGAAATGGCGCGCGAAATTGGAGTCAGGGCACGGACCCGGGATCACTTGATTTTAGCCAAAATCCTTTTTTGGGCCTCCGAATAATTAATTTCCGTATTAATTATGTCAGGTTGAAGAAGTGTTGGATAGAAAATTAACAAAGCAAAAACCGCACCAGGGGCAATTTTGTCATTTGTCGCGATGGTGTCGGAATGGGCCGAAATTTGGCAGGTTGATTGGAAACGGCCCCAGAAATTGGAGTCGGGGCACAGACCCGGGATCACGGGATTTTAGCCAAAGTCCATCGTTTGGACCTCCGAATAATTAATTTCCGTATTAATTATGTCAGGTTGAAGAAGTGTTGGATAGAAAATTAACAAAGCAAAAACCGCACCAGGGGCAATTTTGTCATTTGTCGCGATGGTGTCGGAATGGGCCGAAATTTGGCAGGTTGATTGGAAACGGCCCCAGAAATTGGAGTCGGGGCACAGACCCGGGATCACGGGATTTTAGCCAAAGTCCATCGTTTGGACCTCCGAATAATTAATTTCCTTATTAATTACGTCATGTTGAAGAAGTGCTGGACAGAAAATTAACAAAGCAAAATCGCACCAGAGGCAATTTTGTCATTTGTCGTGACGGTATGGGAATGGGCCAAAATTTTGCAGGTTGATTGGAAATGGCACGTAAAATTGGACTCGGGGCAAAAACCCGGGATCACGGGATTTTAGCCAAAGTCCATCGTTTGGACCTCCGAATAATTAATTTCCTTATTAATTATATTAGGTTGAAGAAGTGTTGGATAGAAAATTAACAAAGCAAAACCCCATCAGGGGCAATTCTGTCATTTTTCACAACAGTGTCGGAATGTGCCGAAATTTGGCAGGTAGACTGGAAACGACCTGCGAAATTTGACACGGGGCACAGACCCGGGATCACGGGATTTTAGGCAAATTCCTTCGTTTGGGCCTCCGAATAATTACTTTTCCTTATTAATTATGTCAAGTTGAAGAAGTTTTGGACCGAAAATTAACAAAGAAACAGGAGCAATTTTGTCATTGTCGTGACAGTGTTGAAATTGGCCGAAATTTGAGAGGTTGATTAGAAACGATGTGAAAATTTGGACTCAGGGCACACACCCGAGATCACGAGATTTTAGCAAAATTCCTTCGTTTGGGCCTCCGAATAATTAATTTCCTTATTAATTATGTCAAGTTGAAGAAGTGTTGGATAGAAATTTAACAAAGCCAAACCGTACCAGGGGAAATTTTGTCATTTTTTGCGACGGTGTCAAAATGGGCCGAAATTTGGCAGGTTGATTGGAAATGGCCCACGAAATTGGACACAGGGCAAAAACCCGAGATCACGGGATTTTAGCCAAATTCATTCGTTTGGGCCTCCGAATAATTAATTTCCTTAATAATTATGTCATGTTGAAGAAGTGGTGGACACAAAATTAACAAAGCAAAACCGCAACAAGGGTAATTTTGTCATTTGATGCGACGGTGTCGGAATGAGCCGAGATTTGGCAGGTTGATTGGAAACGATCTACGAAATTGGACTCCAGGCACAGACCCAAGATTTTCGCCAAAGTCCATCGTTTGGGCCTTCGAATAAATAATTTCCTCATTAATTATGTCAGGATGAAGTGCTGGATAGAAAGTTAACAAAGCAAAGCCCCACTAAGGGTAACTTTGTCATTTTTCGCGATGGTGTTGGAATGGGCCGAAATTTGGCTGGTAGACTGGAAACGGCCTGCGAAATTGGACTCGGGGCACAAACCTGGGATCACAGGATTTTAGCCAAATTCCTTTGTTTGGGCCTAAGACTAATTAATTTCCTTATTAATTATGTCAGGTTGAAGAAGTGCTGGAAAGAAAATTAACAAAGAAAAACTGCACCAGGGGCAATTTTGTCTTTTAACGCGACGGTGTGGGAATGCCCCAAAATTTGGCAAGTTGACTGGAAATGGCCCGCGAAATTGGAGTCGGGGCGCAGACTCGAGATCACGGGATTTTAGCCAAATTCCTTCGTTTGGGCCTCCGAATAATTCATTTCCTTATTAATTATCTCAGGCTGAAGAAGTGCTGGACAGAAAATTAACAAAGCAAAATCGCACCAGGGGCAATTTTTTCATTTTTCACGACGGTGTCGAAATGGGCCAAAATTTGGCAGGTTGACTAGAAATGGCCTTCGAAATTGGACTCCGGGCACAGACCCGGGATCACGAGATTTTAGGCAAATTCCTTCGTTTGGGAATCCGGATACTTATTTTCCTTATTAATTATGTCAGGTTGAAGAAGTGCAAGATAGAAAATTAACAAAGAAAAACCGCACCAGGGGCAATATTGTCATTTTTTGCGACGGTGTTGGAATGGTCCGAAATTTGGCAAGTTGATTGGAAACGGCTCTCGAAATTGGATTCGGGGCAAGACCCGGGATCACGGGATTTTAGTCAAATTCCTTCGTTTGGGCCTCCGAATTATTAATGTCCTTATTAATTATGTCAGGTTAAAGAAGCGCTGGACAGAAAATCACCTAAGAAAAATTGCACCAGGGGCAATTTTGTCATTTGTCGCGACGGTATCGGAATGGGTAAAATTTTGCAAGCTTGACAGGATCACGAAATTTTAGCCAAATTCCTTTATTTGGGCCTCCGAATACTAAATTTCCTTATTAATTATGTCAGGTTGAAGAAGTGCTGGACAGAAAATTAACAACGCAAAACCGCATCAGGGGAAATTCTGTTATTTGTCACTACGGTGTCGGAATGGGCAAAAATTTGGCAGGTTGACTAGAAACCGCCCGTGAAATTTGACTCGGGGCACAGATCCGGGATCACGGGATTTTAAACAAATTCCTTCGTTTGGGCCTCCGAATAATTAATGTCCTTATTAATTATGTCAGGTTGAAGAAGTGCTAGACAAAAAATTATCAAAGAAAAATCGTACCAAGGGCAATTTTGTCATTTGTTGCGACGGTATCGGAATGGGCCAAAATTTGGCAAGTTCATTGGAAACGGCCTGCAAAATTGGACCTGGGGCACATACCCGGGATCACGGGATTTTTGCCAAATTCCTTCGTTTGGGCCTCGGACTAATTAATTTCCTTATTAATTATGTTAGGTTGAAGAAGTTTTGGACAGAAAATTAACAAAGAAAAACCGCACCAGGGGCAATTTTGTCATTTGTCGTGACGGTGTCGGAATCGGTCGAAATTTGGTAGGTTGATCGTAAACGGCGCGTGAAATTGGACTCGGGGCACAAACTCGGGATCACGGGATTTTAGCCAAATTCCTTCGTTTGGGCCTCCAAATAATTAATTTCCGTATTAATTATGTCAGGTTGAAGAAGTGCTGGAAAGAAATTAACAAAGCAAAACCGCACTAGGGGCAATTTTGTCATTTTTCGTGACGGTGTCTGAATGGGCCGAAATTTGGCAGGTTGACTGGAAACGGCCTGCGGAATTGGACTCCGGGCATAGACCCGGGATCACGGGATTTTAGGGAAATTCCTTCGTTTGGGCCTCTGGAGAATTATTTTCCTTATTAATTATGTCAGGTTGAAGAAGTGCCAGATAGAAAATTAACAAAGAAAAATCACACCAGGGCTAATTTTGTCATTTTTCACGACGGTGTCGGAATGAAACGAAATTTGGCAGGTTGACTGGCAACGGCCTGCGAAATTGGACTCAGGGCACAGACTCGAGATCACGGGATTTTAACCAAATTCCTTCGTTTGGGCCTCCGAATAATTATTTTCCTTGTTAATCAGGTCAAGTTGAAGAAGTGCCAGATAGAAAATTAACATAGAAAAACCGCACTAGGGGCAGTTTTGTCATTTTTCACGACGGTGTCGGAATGGGCCGAAATTTGGAAGGTTGATTGGAAATGGCCCTCAAAATTGGATTCGGGGCACAGACCCGTGATCACGGGATTTTAGTCAAACTCCTTCGTTTAGGCCTCCGAATAATTAATGTCCTTATTAACTATGTCAGGTTGAAGAAGTGCTGGACAGAAAATCATAAAAGAAAAATTGCACCAGGGGCAATTTTGTCACTTGTCGCGACGGTATCGGAATGGGCAAAAATTTGCAAGGTTGACAGGATCACGAAATTTTAGCCAAATTCCTATATTTAGGCCTTTGAATACTAAATTTACTTATTAATTATGTTAGGTTGAAGAAGTGCTGGACAGAAAATTAACAACGCAAAACCGCACCACGGGAAATTCTATTATTTGTCACGACGATGTCGGAATGGGCCAAAATTTGGCAGGTTGACTGGAAACTGCCTGCAAAATTTGACTTGGGCACAGACCTGGGATCACGGGATTTTAGACAAATTCCTTCGTTTGGGCCTCCGAATAATTAATGTCGTTATTAATTATGTCAGGTTGAAGAAGTGCTAGACAGAAAATTATCAAAGAAAAATCATACCAGGGGCGATTTTGTCAATTGTCGCGACGGTATCGGAATGAGACAAAATTTAGCAAGTTGATTGCAAACGGCCCGCGAAATTGGACCTGGGGCACAGACCCAGGATCACGGGATTTTAGCCAAATTCCTTCGTTTGGGCCTCCGAATAATTAATTTCCTTTATTAATTATGTCAAGTTGAAGAAGTGCTGGACAGAAAATTAACAAAGCAAAACCTAACCAGGGACAATTTTGTCATTTGACGCGACGGTGTCGGAATGGGCCGAAATTTGGCAGGTTGATTGGAAATGGCCAACGAAATTGGACTCGGGGCACAAAATCGGGATCACGGGATTTTAGCCAAATTCCTACGTTTGGGCCTCCGAATAATTAATTTCCTTGCTAATTATGTCAGGTTGTAGAAGTGCTGGACATAAAATTAACAAAGCAAAACCGCACCAGGCGCAATTTTGTCATTTGTCGCGACGGTGTTGGAATGGGTAGAAGTTTGACAGGTTTATTAGAAATGACCCGCGAAATTGGACTCGGGGCACAGAGCCGGGATCACGGGATTTTAGCCAAATTCCTTCGTTTGGGCCTTCGAATAATTAATTTCCTTATTAATTATGTCAGGTTGAAGAAGTGCCAAATGGAAAATTAACAAAGAAAAACCGCACCGGGGACAATATTGTCATTTTTTACGATTGTGTCGGAATGGGCCGAAATTTGGCAAGTTTATTGGAAACGGCCCGAGAAATTGGACTCGGGGCACAGACCCGGGATCACGGGATTTTAGCCAAATTCCTTCGTTTGGGCCTTCGAATAATTAATTTCCTTATTAATTATGTCAGGCTGAAAAAGTGTTGGACAGAAAATTAACAAAGCAAAACCGCACCAGGGCAATTTTCTCATTTGTCGTGATAGCGTCGGAATTGGTCAAAATTTGGCAGGTTGATTGGAAACAGCCCACGAAATTGGAATCGGGGCACAGAGTCGGGATCAAGGGTTTTTAGCCAAATTCCTTCGTTTGGGCCTTCGAATAATTAATTTCCTTATTAATTATGTCAGGTTGAAGAAGTGCTGGACAGAAAATTAACAAAGCAAAACCACACCAGGGGTAATTTTGTTATTTTTCGCGATAATGTCGGAATGGGCCGAAATTTGGAAGGTTGACTAGAAACGGCCTGCGAAATTGGACTCAGGGCACAGACCCGGGACCACGAGATTTTAACCAAATTCCTTCGTTTGGGCCTCCGAATAATTTCTTTCCTTGTTAATCAGGTTAGGTTGAAGAAGTGCCAGATAGAAAATTAACATAGAAAAACCGCACCTGGGGCAGTTTTATCTTTTTTCGCGACAGTGTCGGAATGGGCTAAAATTTGGATGGTTGATTGGAAACGGCCCTTGAAATTGGTTTCGGGGCACAGACCCGTGATCACGGTATTTTAGTCAAATTCCTTCATTTGGGCCTCCGAATAATTAATGTCCTTATTAATTACGTCAGATTGAAGAAGTGCTGGACAGAAAATCATCAAAGAAAAATTGCACCAGGGGCAATTTTGTCATTTGTCGCGATGGTATCAGAATGGGCAAAAATTTGCAAGGTTGACAGGATCACGAAATTTTAGTGAAATTCCTTTGTTTGGGCCTCCGAATACTAAATTTCCTTATTAATTAAGTCAGGTTTAAGAAGTGCTAGACAGAAAATTAACAACGCAAAACCGCACCAGGGAAAATTCTGTCATTTATCGCGACGGTGTCGGAATGGGATGAAATTTGGTAGGTTGATTGGAAACGGTCCGCGAAATTGGACTCAGGGCACAGGTTCGGGATCATGGGATTTTAGCCAAATTCCTTCGTTTGGGTCTCCAAATAATTAATGTCCTTTTTAATTATGTCAGGTTGAAGAAGTGCGGGACAGAAATTTAACAAAGAAAAGTCACACTCGGGGCAATTTTGTCATTTGTCGCGACTGTGTCGGAATGGGCCAAAATTTGCAATGTTGATTGGAAACGGCCCGCAAAATTGGACTCGGGGAACAGATCCAGGATCACGGAATTTTAGCCAAATTCCTTTGTTTGGGCCTTTAAATACCAAATTTCCTTATTAATTATGACAAGTTGAAGAAGTGCTTGACAGAAAATTAACAACGCAAAATCGCACTAGGGGAAATTCTGTCATTATTCGCAACGGTGTCGGAATGGGCCAAAATTTGGTAGCTTAACTGGAAATGGCCGACGAAATTGGACTTGGGGCACAGACCCAGGATCACGGGATTTTAACCAAATTCCTTCGTTTGGGCCTCCGAATAATTAATTTCCTTATTAATTATGTCAGGTTGAAGAAGTGCCAGATGGAAAATTAACAAAGAAAGACCGCACCAGGGGCAATATTGTCATTTTTTGTGACGGTGTCGGAGTGGGCCGAAATTTGGCAAGTATATTGGAAACGGCCCGCGAAATTGGACTCGAGGCACAGACCCGGGATTACAGGATCTTAGTAAAATTCATTCGTTTGGGCCTTCGAATAATTAATTTCCTTATTAATTATTTCAGGCTGAAGAAGTGCTAGATAGAAAATTAACAAAGCAAAATTGCACCAGGGCAATTTTGTCATTTGTCGCGACAGTATCGGAATTTGTCAAAATTTGGCAGGTTGATTGGAAACAACCCGCGAAATTGGACTCGGGGCACAGGCTCGAGATCACGGGATTTTAGTCAAATTCCTTCGTTTGGGCCTCCAAATAATTAATTTCCTTATTAATTATGTCAGGTTGAAGAAGTGCTGGAAAGAAAATTAACAAAACAAAACCACACCAGGGGCAATTTTGTCATTTTTTGCGACGGTGTCGGAATGGGCCGAAATTTGGCAGGTTGACTGGAAACGGCCTGCGAAATTGTACTCAGCGCACAGACCCGGATCACGGGATTTTAACCAAATTCCTTCGTTTGGGCCTCCTAATAATTATTTTCCTTGTTAATTAGGTCAGGTTGAAGAAGTGCCAGATAGAAAATTAACATAGAAAAACCGCACCAGGGGCAGTTTTGTCGTTTTTCGCGACGGTGTCGGAATGGACCGAAATTTGGAAGGTTGATTGGAAACGGCCCTCAAAATTGGATTCGAGGCACAGACCCATGATCACGAGATTTTAGTCAAATTCCTTCATTTGGGCCTCCGAATAATTAAAGTCCTTATTAATTATGTCAGGTTGAAGAAGTGCTGGACAGAAAATCATCAAAGAAAAATTGTACCAGGGGCAATTTTGTCATCTGTTGCGACGGTATCGAAATGGGCAAAAATTTGCAAGGTTGATAGGATCACGAAATTTTAGCCAAATTCCTTTGTTTGGGCATCCGAATACTAAATTTCCTTGTTAATTATGTCAGGTTGAAGAAGTGCTGGACAGAAAATTAAAAAGCAAAACCGCACCAAGGGAAATTCTGTCATTTGTCGCGACGATGTCGGAATGGGCCAAAATTTGGCAGTTTGACTGGAAACAGCTCGCGAAATTGGACTCGGGGCACAGACCTGGGATCATGGGATTTTAGACAAATTCCTTCGTTTGGGCCTCCGAATAATTAATGTCCTTATTATTTATGTCAGGTTGAAGAAGTGCTGAACCGAAAATTATCAAAGAAAAATCATACCAGGGGCAATTTTGTCATTTGTCGCGACGGTATCGGAATGGGCCAAAATTTGGCTGGTTGATTGGAAACGGCCCGCGAAATTGGACTCGGGGCTCAGACCTAGGATTATGGGATTTTAGCTAAATTCCTTCATTTGAGCCTCCGAATACTAAATCTCCTTATTAATTATGTCAGGTTCAAGAAGTGCCGGACAGAAAATTATCAACGCAAAATCGCACCAGGGAAAATTCTGTTATTTGTCCCGACGTTATCAGAATGGGCAGAAATTTGGCAGGTTGATTGGAAACGGCCCGTGAAATTGGACTGGGGGCACAGACCCGGGATCACGGGATTTTAGCCAAATTCCTACGTTTGAGCCTCCGAATACTAAATTTCCTTATTAATGATGTCAGGTTGAAGAAGTGTTGGACAGAAAATTAACAAAGTAAAACCGCACCTGGGGAAATTCTGTAATTTTTCGCGACGGTATCGGAGTAGGCCAAAATTTAGCAGGTTGATCAGAAACGGCCCGCGAAATTGGACTCGGGGCACAGACCCGGGATCACGGGATCTTAGCAGAATTCCTTCGTTTGGGCCTCCAAATAATTAATTTCCTTATTAATTATGTCAGGTTGAAGAAGTGCCAGACAGAAAATTAACAAAGAAAAACCGCACCAGGGGCAATTTTGTCATTTTTCACGACGTGTCGGAATGGGCCAAAATTCGCCAGGTTGATCGAAAACGGCCCGCGAAATTGGACTCTAGGCACGGACCCAGGATCACAAGATTTTAGCCAAATTCCTTCGTTTGGGCCTCCGAATAATTAATTTCCTTATTAATTATGTCAGGTTGAAGAAGTGCCAGGCAGAAAATTAACAAAGAAAAACCGCACCAGGGGAAATTTTGTCATTTTTCACGACGTGACAGAATGGGCTGAAATTTGCCAGGTTGATCAAAAACGGCCCGCGAAATTGGACTCGGGGCACAGACCTGGGATCATGGGATTTTAGCCGAATTCCTTTGTTTGAGCCTCCGAATAATAAATTTCCTTATTAATTATGTCAGGTTGAAGAAGTGCTGAACAAAAAATTTACAAAGAAAAATCGAACCATGGGCAATTTTGTTATTTGTCGTGACGGTGTCGGAATGGGCCGAAATTTGGCAGGTTGTTTGGAAATGGCCCGCTAAATTGAACTCAAGGCATAGACCTGGGGTCACGGGATTTTGGCCAAATTCCTTTGGTTGGGCCTCCGAACAATTAATTTCCTCATTAATTATGTCAGGTTGAAGAAGCGTTGGACAGAAAATTAACAAAGCAAAACAGCACCAGGGGCAATTTCGTAATTTTTCGCGACGGTGTCGGAATGAGTCAAAATTTGGCAGGTTGATTGGTAACGGCCCTCGAAATTGGACACGGGGTTAAAACTCGGTATCATGGGATTTTAGCCAAATTCCTTCGTTTGGGCCTTCGAATAATTAATTTCCTTATTCATTATTTTAGGTCGAAGAAGTGCTGGAAAGAAAATTAACATAGCAAAACCTAACCAGGGACAATTTTGTCATTTGACGCGACGGTGTCGGAATGGGCCGAAATATGGCATGTTGATTGGAAACGGCCAACGAAATTGGACCGGGGCACAGAACCGGGATCATGGGATTTTAGCCAAATTCCTTCGTTTAGGCCTCCGAATAATTAATCTCCTTATTAATTATGTCAGGTTGATGAAGTGCTGGACAGAAAATTAACAAAGCAAAACCACACCAGGCACAATTTTGTCATTTGTCGCGACGGTGTCGGAATGGGATGAAATTTGGCAGGTTGATCGGAAATGGCCCGTGAAATTGGACTCCAGGCACAGATCCGGGATCACGGGATTTTAGCCAAATTCCTTCGTTTGGGCCTCTGAATAATTAATGTCCTTTTTAATTATGTCAGTTTGAAGAAGTGCTGGACATAAATTTATCAAAGAAAAATCACACTTGGGGCAATTTTGTCATTTTTCGCGACTGTGTCGGAATGGGCCAAAATTTTCAATGTTGAGTGGAAACGACCCGCGAAATTGGACTCGGGGAACAGAACCAGGATCAAGGAATTTTAGCCAAATTCCTTTGTTTGCGCCTCCGAATACTAAATTTCCTTACTAATTATGTCAGGTTGAAGAAGTGCTGGACAGAAAATTAACAACCATTGGCAATTTTATCATTTCTCGCGACGGTGTCGAAATGGGCCGATATTTGGTAGGTTGACTAGAAACGGCCCGCGAAATTGGACTCAGGGCACAGACTCGAGATCACGGGATTTTAGCCAAACTCTTTAGTTTGGGCCTCTGAATAATTAATTTCCTTATTAATTATTACAGATTGAAGAAGTGCTGGCTAGAAAATTAACAAGAAAAACCGCACCAGGGGCAATTTTGTCATTTGTCGCGACGGTGTCAGAATCGGTCGAAATTTTGCAGGTTGAATGGAAATAGTGCACGAAATTGGACTCGGGGCACAGACCGGGGATCACGGGATTTTAGCCAAATTCCTTCGTTTGGGTCTTCGAATAATTAATTTCCTTATTAATTATGTCAGGTTGAACAAGTGTTGGACAGAAAATTAACAAAGCAAAACCGCACCAGGGGCAATTTTGTCATTTGTCGCGACGATGTTAGAATGAGCCGAACTTTGGCAGGTTGATTGGAAATAGCCCACAAAATTGGACACGGGCCAAAAACCCGAGATCACGGGATTTTAGCCAAATTCCTTCGTTTGGGCCTCCGAATAATTAATTTCCTTATTAATTATGTCAGGTTGAAGAAGTGTATGACAGAAAATTAACAAAGCAAAACCTCACCAGGGGCAATTTTGTCATTTGACGCGACGGTGTCGGAATGGGCCGAAATTTGGCAGGTTGATTGGAAACGGCCAGCGAAATTGGACTCGGGGCACAGAATCGGGATCGCGGGATTTTTTTCCAAATTCCTTCATTTACGCCTCCGAATAATTAACGTCCTTATTAATTATGTCAGGTTAAAGAAGTGTTGGACAGAAAATTAACAAAGCAAAATAGCACGAGGCGTAATTTTGTCATTTGTCACGATGGTGTCGGAATGGGACGAAATTTGGCAGGTTGATTGGAAATGTACCACGAAATTGGACTCGGGGCACAGAGTCGGGATCAAGGGATTTTAGCCAAATTCCTTCGTTTAGGCCACAGAATAATTAATGTCCTTTTTAATTATGTCAGGTTGAAGGAGTGCTGGACAGAAAATTAACAAAATAAAATCGCACCTAGGTCAATTTTGTCGTTTGTCGCGACTGCGTCGGAATGGGACAAAATTTGCAATGTTGATTGGAACGGCCCGCGAAATTGGACTCGTGGTACAGACCCAAGATCACGGAATTTTAGCCAAATTCCATTGTTTGGGCCTCCGAATACTAAATTTCATTATTAATTATGTCAGGTTGAAGAAATACTGGATAGAAAATTGACAACGAAAAACCGCACCAAAGGATATTCTGTCATTTTTCGCGACGGTGTCGGAATGGGTCGATATTTGGCAGGTTGACTGGAACGGCCCGCGAAATTGGACTCGGGGCACAGACCCAGGATCAGGGAATTTTAGCCAAATTCCTTCATTTGGGCGTCCGAATAATTAATTTCCTTATTAATTATGTCTGGTTGAAGAAGTGCTAGACAGAAAATTAACAAAGAAAAACCAAACCAGGGGCAGTTTTGTAATCTTTCGTGACGGTGTCGGAATTGGTCGAAATTTGGCAGGTTGATTCGAAACGGCCCGCGAAATTGGACTCGGGGCACAAACCTGGGATCACTAGATTTTACCCAAATTCCTTTGTTCGAGCCTCTGAATAATTTATTTCCTTATTAATTATGTTAGGTTGATGAAGTGTTGGACAGAAAATTAACAAAGCAAAACCGCACCAGAAGCAATATTGTAATTTGTTATGCCAGCTTCGATACGGGCCGAAATTTGGCAGGTTGATTGGAAATGGCCCGCGAAATTGGACTTGTGGCACAGACCCGGGATCACGGGATTTTAGCCAAATTTCTTCGTTTGGGCCTCCGAATAATTAATTTCCTTATTTATTATGTCAGGTTGAAGAAGTGTTGGACAGAAAATTAACAAAGCAAAACCGCACCAGAGGCAATATTGTAATTTGTCGTGACGGAGTCAGAACGGGCCGAAATTTGGCAGGTTGATTGGAAACGGCCTGCGAAATTGGAGTCGGGGCACAGACCCGGGATCATGGGATTTTTGCCAAACTCCTTCATTTGGGCCTCCGAATATTTAATTTCCGTATTTATTATGTTAGGTTGAATAAGTGCTGGACAAAAAATTAACAAAGAAAAATTGCACTAGGGACAATTTTGTCATTTGTCTTAACGGTGTCGGAATCGGCCGAAATTTGGCAGGTTGATTGGAAACGCCGCCCAAAATTGGACTCGAGGTATAGACTCGGGGTCACGGGATTTTAGCCGAATTCCTTCGTTTGGGCCTCCGAATAATTAATTTCCTTACAAATCATGTCAGGTTGGAGAAGTGTTGGACAGAAAATTAACATAGCAAAACCGCACCAGGGGCAATCTTGTCATTTTTTGCAACGGTATCGGAACGGGCCAAAATTTGGCAGGTTGATTGGAAACGGCTAGAGAAATTGGACATGGGACAAAAACCCGGGATCACGGGATTTTAGCCAAATTTTTTCGTTTGGGCCTCCGAATAATTAATTTCCTTATTAATTATGTCAGGTTGAAGAAGTGCTGGATAGAATATTAACAATGTAAAATCGTACGAGGGGCAATTTTGTCATTTTTCACGGCGCTGTCGGAATAGGCCAAAATTTTGCAGGTTGATCGGAAACGGCCCGCGAAATTGGACTCGGGGCACAAACCCGAGATCAGGGGATTTTAGCCAAATTCCTTCGTTTGGGCCTCGGGATAATTAATTTCCTTATTAATTATGTCAGGTTGAAGAAGTGCCAGATAGAGAATTAACAAAGAGAAATCGCACAAGCGCCAATTTTGTCATTTGTAGCGCCGGTGTCGGAATCGGCCGAAATTTTGCAGGCTGAATGGAAGGGGTGCCCGTAATTGGACTCGGGACACAGACCAGGGATCACGGGATTTTAGCCAAATTCCTTCGTTTGGGCCTCCGAATAATTAATTTCCTTATTAATTATGTCCGATTGAAGAATTATTGGACAGAAAATTAACAAAGCAAAATCGCACCAAGGGCAATTTTGTCATTTTTCGCGACGGTGTCGGAATGGACCGAAATTTGGGAAGTTGACTGGAAAGGGCCTACGAAATTGGACTCGGGGCACAGACCCAGGATCCCTGGATTTTTGGCAAATTCCTTTGTTTGGGCCTCCGAATAATTAATTATGTCAATTTGAAGAAGTGCTAGACTGAAATTAACAAAGAAAAACCGCATCAGGGGCAATTTTGTCATTTCTCGCGACGATGTCGAAAAGGGCCAAAAATTAGCATGTTGATTGGAAACTGCTCGCGAAATCGGACTTGGGGCACAGATCCGGGATCACGGGATTTAGCCAAATTCCTTTGTTTGGGCTTCCGAATAATTAATTTCCTTATTAATTATGTCAAGTTGAAGAAGGGCTTGATACAAAATTAGCAAAGAAAAACCGCACCAAGGTCAATTTTGTCATTTGTCGCAACTGTGTCGGAATGGGACAAAATTTTCATGGTTGATTGGAAACGACCCGCGAAATTGGACGCGGGGCACAGACCCGGGATTACGGAATTTTTGCCAAAATCCTTCATTTGGACATCCGAATACTTAATTTCCTTATTAATTGTGTCCAGTTGAAGTAGTGCTGGACAAAAAATTAACAAAGCAAAACTGCACAAAGGGCAATTTTGTCATTTTTCGCGACGGTGTCGGAATGGGCCGTAATTTGGCAGGTTGACTGGAAACGGCCCGCGAAATTGGACTCGGGGCACAGACCCGTGATCACGAGATTTTAGCCAAATTCCTTCATTTGGGCCTTCGAATAATTAATTTCCTTATTAATTATGTCAGGTTGAAGAAGTGTCGAACATATAATTAACATTTCAAAACCGCACCAGGGGCAATTTTTTCATTTTTCACGACGGTGTTGGAGTGGGCCAAAATATGACAGGTTGATTGGAAACGATCCGCGAAATTCGACTCAGGGGACAAACTCGGGATCATGGGATTTTAGCATATTTCCTTCGTTTGGGCCTTCGAATAATTAATTTCCTTATTAATTACATCAGGTTGAAGAAATGCTGATAGAAAATTAACATAGCAAAACCACCCCAGGGGCAATTTTGTCATTTGTCGCGACGGTGTCGGAATGAGCCCAAATTTGGCAGGTTGAATGGAAGCGGCCCGCGAAATTGGACTCGGGGCACAGACCCGGGATCACGGGATTTTAGTCAAATTCCTTCGTTTGGGCATCCGAATAATTAATTTCCTTATTTATTATGTTAGGGTGAAGAAGTGTTGGACAGAAAATTAACAAAGTAAAACCGCACCTGGGGCAATTTTGTCATTTAACGCTACGGTGTCGGAATGGACCGAAATTTGGCTGGTTGACAGGAAACGGCCTGGAAAATTGGACTTGGGGCACGGACTCGGGATCACGGGATTTTAACCAAAATCCTTCGTTTGGGCCTCCGAATACTTAATTTCTTTATTAATTGTGTCAGGTTGAATAAAGTACTGGACAGAAAATTAACAAAGCAAAACAGCAATAGGGGCAATTTTGACATTTTTAGCGATGGTGTCAGAAAGGGCCGTAATTTGGTAGGTTGGCTGGAAACGGCCCGCGAAATTGGACTCGGGGCATAGACTCGTGATCATGGGATTTTAGCCAAATTCCTTCGTTTGGGCCTACGAATAATTAATTTCCTTATTGTTAATGTCAGGTTGAAGTAGTGCAGGACAGAAAATTAACAAAGTAAAACTGCACCAGAGGCTATTTTGTCATTCTTCATGACGGTGTCGGAATAGGCCGAAATTTTGCAGGTTGATCGGAAACAGCCCACAAAATTGGACTTGGGGCACACACCCGAGATCAGGGGATTTTAGCCAAATTCATTCGTTTGGGCCTTCGAATAATTAATTTCCTTATTAACTATGTCAGGTTGAAGAAGTGCCCGACACAAAATTAACAAAGAAAAACCGCACTAGGGACAATTTTGTCATTTTTCGCGACGGTGTCGGAATGGGCCGAAATTTGGCAGGTTGATTGTAAATGGCCCGCGAAATTGGACTCGGGGCACAGACCTGGTATCACGAGATTTTAGCCAAATTCCTTTGTTTGGGCCTCCGAATAATTAATTTTTTATTAATTATGTTAGGTTGAAAAAGTGTTGGACAGAAAATTAACAAAGAAAAGACGTACCAGGGGCAATTTTGTCATTTGTCGCGACGGTGCCGGAATGGGCCGAAATTTGGCAGGTTGATTGGAAACGGCCCGCGAAATTGGACTCGGGGCACAGACCTGGGATCACGGGATTTTAGCCAAACTCCTTCGTTTGGGCCTCCGAATAATTAATATTCGTATTAATTATGTCAGGTTGAAGAAGTGTTGGACAGAAAATTAACAAAGCAAAATCGCACCAGCGGCAATTTTGTCATTTGTCACGACGGTGTCGGAATCGGACGAAATTTTATAGGTTTAATAGAAATGGTGCTCGAAATTGGGCTTAGGGCACAGACCCGGGATCACTGGATTTTAGCCAAATTCCTTCGTTTGGGCCTCCGAATAATTAATTACGTTATTAATTATGTCAGGTTCAAGAAGTGCCAGACAGAAAATTAACAAAGAAAAATCGAACCAGGGGCAATTTTGTCATTTTTTGCGACGATGTCGAAAAGGGCCGAAATTTTGCATGTTGATTGGAAACGGCCAGCGAAATTGGACTCCGGGCGCAGACCCGGGATCACGGGATTTTTGCCAAACTCCTTTGTTTGGGCCTCCTAATAATTAATGTCCTTATTAATTATGTCAGGTTGAAGAAGTTCTGGACAGAAAATTAACAAAGCAAAACCGCACCATGTGCAATTTTGTCATTTGTCGCGACGGTGTTGGAATGTGTAGAAATTAGACAGGTTTATTAGAAACGGCCCACGAAATTGGACACAGGGCACAGAGTCGAGATCACGGGATTTTAGCCAAATTCCTTTGTTTGGGCCTCCGAATAATTAATGTCCTTATTAATTATGTCAGGTTGAAGAAGTGCTGGACAGAAAATTAACAAAAAAAATCGCACCGGGGCGATTTTGTCATTTGTCGCGACTGTGTCGGAATGGGCCAAAATTTGCAATGTTGATTGGAAATGGCCCTCAAAATTGGACTCAGGGAACATACCCAGGATCACGGAATTTTAGCCAAATTCCTTTGTTTGGGCCTTTGAATACAAAGTTTCCTTATTAATTATGTCAGGTTGAAGAAGTGATGGACAGAAAATTAACAACGCAAAATCGTACCACGGAAAATTTTGTCATTATTCGCGACGATGTTGGAATGGGCCAAAATTTGGTAGCTTGACTGGAAACGACCGACGAAATTGGACTCAAGGCACAGGCTCGGGATCACGAGATTTTAGCCAAATTCCTTCGTTTGGGCCTCCGAATAATTAATTTCCTTATTAATTATGTCAGGTTGAAGAAGTGCTGGACAGAAAATTAACAAAGCAAAACCACACCGGGGGCAATTTTGTCATTTTTCGCTACGGTGTCGGAATGGGCCGAAATTTGGCAGGTTAACTGGAAACGGCCTGCGAAATTGTACTCAGGACACAGACCCGGGATCACGGGATTTTAACCAAATTCCTTCGTTTGGGCCTCCGAATAATTATTTTCCTTGTTAAATAGGTCAGGTTGAAGAAGTGCCAGGTAGAAAATTAACATAGAAAAACGGCACCAGGGGCAGTTTTGTCGTTTTTCGCGACGGTGTCGGAATGGGCCGAAATTTGGAAGGTTGATTGGAAGTGGCCCTCAAAATTGGATTCGGGGCACAGACACATGATCACGGGATTTTAGTCAAATTCCTTCATTTGGGCCTCCGAATAATTAATGTCCTGGCCTCCGAATAATTAATGTCCTTATTAATTATGTCAGGTTGAAGAAGTGCTAGACAGAAAATCATCAAAGAAAAATTGCACCAGGGGCAATTTTATCATTTGTTACGACAGTATTGGAATGGGCAAAAATTTGCAAGGTTGACAGGATCACGAAATTTTTGCCAAATTCCTTTGTTTGGGCATCTGAATACTAAATTTCCTTATTAATTATGTCAGGTTGAAGAAGTGCTGGACAGAAAATTAACAACGCTAAACCGCACCAAGGAAAATTCTGTCATTTGTCGCGACAGTGTTGGAATAGGCCAAAATTTGGCAGTTTGACGGAAAATAGCCCACGAAATTGGACTCGGCGCACAGACCCAGGATCATGGGATTTTAAACATATTCCTTCATTTGGGCCTCCGAATAATTAATGTCCTTATTAATTATGTCAGGTTGAAGAATTGCTGGACCGAAAATTATCAAAGAAAAATCGTGCCAGGGACAATTTTGTCATTTGTCGCGACGGTATCGGAATGGGCCAAAATTTGGCTGGTTGATTGGAAACGGCCCGTGAAATTGGACTCGGGCCTCAGACCTAGGATTCCGGGATTTTAGCCAAATTCCTTCGTTTGAGCCTCCGAATACTAAATCTCCTTATTAATTATTCGGAGGCCCAAATGACAAAGCAAAGCTGCACCATTCTCCTCATTAATTATGTCAGGTTGAAAAAGCGTTGGACAGAAAATTAACAAAGCAAAACTGCACTAGGGGCAATTTTGTAATTTTTTGCGACGGTGTCGGCATGAGCTGAAATTTGGCTGGTTGATTGGAAACGACCCGCGAAATTGGACACGAGGTAAAAACCCGGGATCATGGGAGTTTAACCAAATTCCTTTGTTTGGGCCTTTGAATAATTAATTTCCTTATTCATTATGTCAGGTCGAAGAAGTGCTGGACAGAAAATTAATAGAGCAAAACCTAACCAGGGACAATTTTGCCATTTGACGTGACGGTGTCGGAATGGGCCGAAATTTGGCATGTTGATTGGAAACGGCCAACGAAATTGGACTCGGGGTACAGAATCAGGATCACGGGATTTTAGCCAAATTCCTTCGTTTGGGCCTCCGAATAATTAATGTCCTTATTAATTATGTCAGGTTGAAGAAGTGCTAGACAGAAAATCAACAAAGCAAAACCGTGCCAGGCGCAATTTTGTCTTTTGTCGCGACGGTGTCGGAATGGGACGAAATTTGGCAGGTTGATTGGAAACGGCCCGCGAAATTGGACTCGGGGCACAGATCTGGGATCACGGGATTTTAGGCAAATTTCGTCGTTTGGGCCTCCGAATAATTAATGTCCTTTTTAATTATGTCTAGTTGAAGAAGTGCTGGACAGAAATTTAACAAAGAAAAATCACACCTGGGGCGATTTTGTCGTTTGTCGCGACTGTGTCAGAATGGGCTAAAATTTGCAATGTTGATTGGAAACAACCCGCAAAATTGGACTCGGGGAACAGAACTAGGATCACGGAATTTTAGCCAAATTCCTTCGTTTGGGCCTCCGAATACTAAATTTCCTTACTAATTATGTCAGGTTGGAGAAGTGCTAGACTAAAAATTAACAACGAAAAATCGTACAAGGGACAATTTTGTCATTTTTCGCGACGGTGTCGGAATGGGCCGATATTTGGCAGGTTGACTAGAAACGGCCCGTGAAATTGGACTCGGGGCACAGATTCGGGATCACGGGATTTTAGCCAAACTCCTTAGTTTGGACCTCCGAATAATTAATTTCCTTATTAATTATGTTAGATTGAAGAAGTGCTGGATAGAAAATTAACAAGAAAAATCGCACCAGGGGCAATTTTGTCATTTGTCGCGACGATGTCGGAATCGGCCAAAATTTTGCAGGTTGAATGGAAACAGTGCCCGATATTGGACTCGGGGCACAGACTGGGGATAATGGGATTTTAGCCAAATTCCTTCGTTTGGGTCTTTGAATAATTAATTTCCTTATTAATTATGTCAGGTTGAAGAAGTGTTGGACAGAAAATTAACAAATCAAAACAGCACCAGGGGCAATTTCGTCATTTGTCGCGACGGTGTCGGAATGGGCCGAAATTTGGCAAGTTGGTTGGAAACGGCTCACGAAATTGGACACGGGCCGAAAACCCAAGATCACGGGATTTTAGCAAAATTGCTTCGTTTGGGCCTCCGAATAATTAATTTCCTTATTAATTATGTCTGGTTGAAGAAGTGCATGACAGAAAATTTACAAAGCAAAACCTCACCAGGGGTAATTTTGTCATTTGACGCGACGGTGTCGAAATGGGCTGAAATTTGGCAGGTTGATTGGAAACGGCCAGCGAAATTGGACTCGGGGCACAGAACCGTGATCACGGGATTTTTCCAAATTCCGTCATTTGGGCCTCCGAATAATTAACGTCCTTATTAATTATGTCAGATTGAAGAAGTGCTGGACAGAAAATTAACAAAGCAAAACCACACCGGGGGCAATTTTGTCATTTTTCGCGATGGTGTCGGAATGGGCCGAAATTTGGCAAGTTGACTGGAAATGGCCTACGAAATTGGACTCGGGGCACAGATCCAGGATCCCTGGATTTTAGGCAAATTCCTTCATTTGGGCCTCCGAATAATTAATTTCGTAATTAATTATGTCACGTTGAAGAAATGCCAGACAAAAATTAACAAAGAAAAACCGCATCAGGGGCAATTTTGTCATTTCTCGCGACGATGTCGAAAAGGCCCAAAATTTAGCATGTTGATTGGAAACGGCTCGCGAAATCGGACTCGGGGCATAGACCCGGGAACACGGGATTTAGCCAAATTCCTTCGTTTGGGCTTCCGAATAATAAATTACCTTATTAATTATGTCTAGTTGAAGAAGGGCTTGATCGAAAATTAGCAAAGAAAAACCGCACCAGGGACAATTTTGTCATTTGTCGCAACTGTGTCGGAATGGGACAAAATTTTCATGGTTGACTGGAAACGGCCCGCGAAATTGGACTCGGGGCACAGACTCGGGATCACGGAATTTTTGCCAAATTCCTTTGTTTGGGCCTCCGAATACTTAATTTCCTTATTAATTGTGTCCGGTTGAAAAAGTGCTGGACAGAAAATTAACAAAGCAAAATCGCACCAAGGGCAATTTTGTCATTTTTCGCGACGGTGTCGGAATGGGCCGTAATTTGGCAGGTTGACTGGAAACAGCCCGCGAAATTGGACTCGGGGCACAGACCCGTGATCACGGGATTTTAGCCAAATTCCTTCGTTTGGGCCTTCGAATAATTAATTTTCTTATTAATTATGTCAGGTTGAAGAAGTGTCGGACAGATAATTAACATAGCAAAATCACACCAGGGGCAATTTTTTCATTTTTCACGACGGTGTCGGAATGGGCCAAAATATGACAGGTCGATTGGAAACGATCTGTAAAATTGGACTCGAGGAACAAACTCGGGATCATGGGATTTTAGCCAAATTTCTTCGTTCGGGCCTCCGAATAATTAATTTCCTTATTAATTACGTCAGGTTGAAGAGGTGCCGGATAGAAAATTAACATGGTAAAACCACCCGAGGGGTAATTTTGTCATTTGTCGCGACGGTGTCGGAATGAGCCCAAATTTGGCAGGTTGAATGGAAGCGGCCCACGAAATTGGACTCGAGGCACAGAGTCGGGATCATGGGATTTTAGCCAAATTCCTTCATTTGGGCATCCGAATAATTAATGTCCTTATTTATTATGTCAGGTTGAAGAAGTGTTGGACAGAAAATTAACAAAGTAAAACCGCACCTGGGGCAATTTTGTCAGTTGACGCGACGGTGTCGAAATTGACCGAAATTTGGCTGGTTGATAGAAAACGGCCTGCGAAATTGGACTCGGGGCACAAACCAGGGATCACGGAATTTTAACCAAAATCCTTCGTTTGGACCTCCGAATACTTAATTTCTTTATTAATTGTGTCAGGTTGAATAAAGTGCTGGATAGAACAAAGCAAAACCGCACCAAGGGCAATTTTGTCAATTTTAGCGACGGTGTCGGAATGGGCCATAATTTGGCAGCTGACTGGAAACGGCCCGCGAAATTGGACTCGGGGCACAGACCCGTGATCACGGGATTTTAGCCAAATTGCTTCGTTTGGGCCTCCGAATAATTAATTTCCTTATTAATCCTGTCAGGTTGAAAAAGTATTGGACAAAAAATTAACAAAGCAAAACCGCACCAGGGGCAACTTTGTCATTTTTCGCGACGGTGTCGGAATGGGCCGAAATATGGTAGGTTGATTGGAACGACCCGCGAAATTGGACTCGGGGAATAGACACGAAATTAAGGGATTTTGGCCAAATTCCTTCGTTTGGGCCTCCGAATAATTAATTTCCTTATTACTTATGTCAGGTTGAAGAAGTACTGGATAGAAAATTAACAAAGAAAACCGCACCAGGGGCAATTTTGTCATTTGTCGCGACGTTGTTGGAATGGGCCAAACTTTGGCAGGTTGATTGGAAATAGCCCGTAAAATTCGACTCAGGGCACAAAATCCAGATCACAGGATTTTAGCCAAATTCCTTCATTTGGGCCGTCGAATAATTAATTTTCGTATTAATTATGTCAGGTTGAAGAAGTGTTGGACAAAAAATTCACAAAGAAATATCGCACCAGCGGCGATTTTGTCATTTGTCGTGACGGTGTTGGAATCGGTCGAAATTTTCCAGTTTGAATGGAAACAGTGCGCGAAAGTGGACTCGGGGCACAGACCCGAGATCACGGGTTTTTAGCCAAATTCCTTCGTTTGGGCCTCCGAATAATTAATTTCCTTATTAATTATGTCAGGTTGAGGAAGTGCTGGATAGAAAATTAACAAAGCAAAACCACACCAAGGGCAATTTTGTCATTTGTCGCGACGGTGTCAGAATGGGGCAAAATTTGGCAAGTTGATTGGAAACAGCCCGCGGAATTGGCCTCGGGGCACAGACCCGGGATCAAGGGATTTTAGCCAAATTCCTTCGTTTGAGCCTTCGAATAACTAATTCCATTATTAATTATGTTATGTTGAAGAAGTGCCAGACAGAAAATTAATAAAGAAAAACTGCACCATGGGCAATTTTTTCATTTTTCGCGACGATGTCGGAATGGGCCAAAATTTGGCAAGATGATTGGAAACGGCCCACGGTCCACAAAATTAGACTCGGGGCATAGACCTGGGATCATGGGATTTTAGCCAAATTCCTTTGTTCGGGCCTCCGAATAATCAATTTCCTTATTAATTATGTTAGGTTGAAAAAGTGTTGGACAGAAAATTATTAAAGAAAAGCCGCACCAGGGGCAATTTTGTCATTTGTCGCGACGGTGTCGGAATGGGCCAAAATTTGGCAGGTTGAATGGAAACGGCCCGTGAAATTGGACTCGAGGCACAGTCCCGGGATCATGGAATTTTAGCCCAATTCCTTCGTTTGGGCCTTTGAATACTTAATTTTCTTATTAATTATGTCAGGTTGAAAAGTGTTGGACAGAAAATTAACAACGCAAAATCGCACCTGGGGCAATACTGTCATTTGTCACGACAGTGTCGAATTGGGACAAAATTTAGCAGGTTGATTGGAAACAGCCCGAGAAATTGGACTCGGGGCACAGACTCGGGATCACGGGATTTTAGCCAAATCCTTCATTTGGGCCGTCGAATAATTAATCTTCGTATTAATTATGTTAGGTTGAAGAAGTACTGGACAGAAAATTAATAAAGAAAAATCGCACCAGCGGCAATTTAGTCATTTGCCGCGACGGTGTCGGAATCGGTCGAAATTTTGCAGGTTGAATGGGTTCGTGAAATTGGACTCGGGGCACAGACCCGGGATCAAGGGATTTTAGCCAAATTCCTTCGTTTGGACCTCCGAATAATTAATTTCCTTATTAATTATGTCAGGTTGAAGAACTGTTGGACAGAAAATTAACAAAGCAAAACCGGACCACGGGCAATTTTCTCATTTTTCGCGACGGTGTCGGAATTGGCCAAAATTTTGCAAGTTGATCGGAAACGGCACGCGAAATTGGACTCGGGGTACAGACCCGGGATCAGGGGATTTTAGCCAAATTCATTTGTTTAGTCCTCCAAATAATTAATTTCCTTATTAACTATGTCAGGTTGAAGAAGTGTCAGACAGAAAATTAACAAAGAAAAATCGTACCATGGGCAATTTTGTCATTTTTTCGCGATGGTGTCGGGATGGGCCGAAGTTTGGCAGGTTGATTGGAAATGGCCCACAAAATTAGACTAGGGGCACAGACCTGGGATCACGGAATTTTAGCCAAATTCCTTGTTCGGGCCTCCGAATAATCAATTTCCTTATTAATTGTGTTAGGTTGAAAAAGTCTTGGACAGAAATTTATTAAAGAAAAGCCTCACCAAGGGCAATTTTGTCATTTGTCGTGACGGTGTCGGAATGGGCCAAAATTTGGTGGGTTGATTGGAAACAGCCCACGAAATTGGACTCGGGGCACAGTCCCGGGATCATGGAATTTTAGCCCAATTCCTTTGTTTGGGCCTCCGAATACTTAATTTCCTTATTATGTCAGGTTGAAGAAGTGTTGGATAGAAAATTAACAAAGCAAAACCGCACCAAGGGCAATGTTGTCATTTGTCACGACGGTGTCCGATTGGGTCGAAATTTGGCAGGTTGATGTGAAACAGCCCGCGAAATTGGACTCGGCGCACAGACCCGGGATCATGGGATTTTAGCCAAATTCCTTCGTTTGTGCCTCCAAATAATTAATTTCTTTATTAATTATGTCAGGTTGAAGTAGTGCTGGACAAAAAATTAACAAAGAAAAACTACAAATGGGGCAATTTTGTCATTTATCGTGACTCTGTCGAAATGGGCCAAATTTTTCAAGGTTGATTGGAAATGGCCTGCGAAATTGGACTCGGGGCACAGACCCGGGATCACGGGATTTAGCAAAATTCCTTTGTTTGGGCCTCCGAATAATTAATTTTCATATTAATTATGTCAGGTTGAAGAAGTACTGGAAAGAAAATTAACAAAGCAAAACTGCATCAGGGGCAATTTTGTCATTTTTCACGACGGTATCGGAATGGGCCGTAATTTGGCAGGTTGACTGGAAACGACCCGTGAAATAGGACTCGGGTACAGACCCGTGATCACAGGATTTTAGACAAATTCCTTCATTTGGGCCTTCGAATAATTAATTTTTGTATTAATTATGTAAGGTTGAAGAAGTGCTGGACAGAAAATTAACAAAGAAAAATTGCACCAGCGGCAATTTTGTCATTTGTCGCGACGGTGTCGGAATTGGCCGAAATTTTTGCAGGTTGAATGGAAACGGTGCGCGAAATTGGACTCGAGGCACAAACCCGGGATCACGTGATTTTAGCCAAATTCCTTCGTTTGTGCCTCCGAATAATTAATTTCCTTATTAATTATGTCAGGTTGAAGAAATGCTGGATAGAAAATTAACAAAGCAAAACCGCACCAGGGGCTGTTTTGTCATTTGTCGCGACAGTGTCAGAATGGGCCAAAATTTGGCAGGTTGATTGGAAACAGCCCGCGAAATTGGACTCGGGGCACGGACCCGGGATCACAGGATTTTAGCCAAACTCCTTCGTTTCGGCTCCGAATAATTAATTTCCTTATTAACTATGTCAGATTGAAGAAGTGCTGGATAGAAAATTAACAAAGCAAAACCGCACCAGGGGCAATTTTGTCATTTGTCGCGACGGTGTCGGAATGGGCCAAAATTTGGCAAGTTGATTGGAAACAGCCCGCTAAATTGGACTCGGGGCAAAACCCGGGATCAAGGGATTTTAGCCAAATTCCTTCGTTTGGGCCTCCGAATAATTAATTTCCTTATTAATCATGTTAGGTTCAAGAAGTGTTGGACAGAAAATTAACAAAACAAAATTGCACCGAGGGCAATTTTTCATTTTTCGCGACGGTGTCGGAATGGGCCAAAATATGACAGGTTGATCGGGAATGACCCGCGAAATTGGACTCGGGGAACAGACCCAGGATCACTGGATTTTAGCCAAATTCCTTCGTTTGGGCCTCCGAATAATTATTTTCATTACTAATTATGCCAGGTTGAAGAAGAGCTAGATAGAAAATTAACAAAGAAAAATCGCACCAGGGGCAATTTTGTCATTTGTCGCGATGGGGTCAAAATGGGCCAAAATTTGGCAGGCTGATTGGAAACAGCCCGAGAAATTGGACTCGGGCACATAGCCAGGATCACTGGATTTTAGCCAAATTCCTTCATTTGGGACTACGAATAATTAATTTCCTTATTTATTATGTCAGGTTGAAGAAGTGCTGGACAGAAAATTAACAAAGTAAAACCGCACCAGGTGTCATTTTGTCATTTGTCGCGACGGTGTCGGAATGGGCCAAAATTTGGTAGGTTGATTGGAAATAGCCCACGAACTTGGACTCGGGGCACAGACTCGGGATCACAGGATTTTAGCCAAATTCCTTAGTTTGGGCCGCCGAATAATTAATTTTTGTATTAATTATGTAAGGTTGAAGAAGTGCTGGACAGAAAATTAACAAAGAAAAAT
>NW_019263323.1:101530-115848 GCF_002742605.1 Olea europaea var. sylvestris
CGGGATCACAGAATTTTAGCAAAATTCCTTTGTTTGGGCCTCCAAATAATTAACTTCCTTATTAATTATGTCTGGTTGAAAAAGTGTTGGACGGAAAATTAACAAAGCAAAATCGCACGAAGTGCAATTTTGTTATTTTTCGCAACGGTGTCGGAATGGGCTGAAATATGACAGGTTGATTGGAAACAGCCCGCGAAATTCAACTTGGAGCACAGACTCGGGATCACGGGATTTTAGCCAATTTCCTTCATTTGGGCCTCCGAATAATTAATTTCCTTATTAATTATGTCAAGTTGAAGAAGTGCTAAACAAAAAATTAACAAAGTACAACCACACAAGTGGCAATTTTGTCATTTGTTGCGAAGGTGTCGGAATGGGCCAAAATTTGGCAGGTTGATTGGAAACAGCCCGCGAAATTGGACTCGGGGCACAGACTCGAGATCACGGGAGTTTAGCCAAATTCCTTCATTTGGTCCTTTGAATAACTAATTTCCTTATTAATTATGTCGAGTTGAAGAAGTGTTGGACAGAAAATTAACAAAGCAAAACCGCACCAGGGGCAATATTGTCATTTGTCACGATGGTGTTGGAATGGGCCGAATTTTGGCAAGTTGATTGGAAATAGCCCGCGAAATTGGATACGGGGCACAGACCCAAGATCACGGGATTTTAGCCAAACTCCTTCGTTTGGGCCTCCAAATAATTAATTTCCATATTAATTATGTCAAGTTGAAGAAGTGTAGGAAAGAAGATTAACAAAGCAAAACTGCACCAGGGGCAATTTAGTCATATAACGCGACGGTGCCGGAATGGGCCGAAATTTGGCAGGTTGATTGGAAGCGGCCTGCGAAATTGGACTCGGGACACAGACCCGGGATCACGGGATTTTAGCCAAATTCTTTCGTTTGGGACTCCGAATAATTAATTTCCCTCTTAATTATGTTTGGTTGAAGAAGTGCTGGACAGAAAATTAACAAAGAAAAATCGTACTAGGGGCTATTTTGTCATTTTTCGCGACGGTGTCGGAATGGGCCAAAATTTCCAAGGTTGAATGGAAACGGCTCGCGAAATGGGACTGGTCGTACAGACCCGAGATCACGGAATTTTCGCCAAATTCCTTCGTTTGGGCATCTGAATACTTAATTTCCTTATTAATTATGTCACGTCGAAGAAGTGCTGGACAGAAAATTAACAAAGCAAAACCACTGCAGGGGCAATTTTGTCATTTTTCGCGACAGTGTCGGAATGGGCCGAAATTTGGCAGGTTAATTGGAAACGGCCTGCGAAATTGGACTCGGGGCATAGACCCGAAATCACGGGATTTTAGCCAAATTCCTTCGTTTGGGCCTCCGAATAATTAATTTCCTTATTAATTATGTCAGGTTGAAGAAGTGCTGGACAAAAAATTAACAAAGCAAAACCACACCAGGATCAATTTTGTCATTTGTCGCGACGGTGTCGGAATGGGCCAAAATTTGGCCGGTTGATTGGAAACAGCCCGTGAAATTGGACTCGGGGCACAGACTTGGGATCAAGGGATTTTAGCCAAATTCCTTCGTTTGGGCCTTCGAATAACTAATTTCCTAATTAATTATGTCGGGTTGAAGAAGTGTTGGGCAGAAAATTGACAAAGTAAAACCGCACCATGGGCAACATTGTAATTTGTCGCGACGAGGTCAAAATGGTCCGAAATTTGGCAGGTTGATTGGAAGTGGCTCGCGAAATTGGACTCGGGGCATAGACCTGGGATTACGGGATTTTAGCCAAATTCCTTCATTTGGGCATCCGATTACTTAATTTCCTTATTAATTATGTCAGTTCGAAGAAGTGCTGGACGGAAAATTAACAAAGCAAAACCCCTCCAGGGGCAATTTTGTCATTTTTCACGACGGTGTCGGAATGGGACGAAATTTGGCAGGTTAATTGGAAATGGCCTACGAAATTGGACTCGGGGCACAGACCCGGGGTCATGGGATTTTAACCAAATTCCTTCGTTTAGGCCTTCGAATAATTAACTTCTTTATTAATTATGTCCGGTTGAAGAAGTGTTGGACAGAAAATTAACAAAGCAAAACCGCACCAAGGGCAATTTTGTCATTTTTCGCGACGGTGTTGGAATGGGCCGAAATATGACAGGTTGATTGGAAATGGCCCGCGAAATTTGACTAGGGGTACAGACCTGGGATCACGGGATTTTTGCCAAATTCCTTCGTTTGGGCCTCCGAATAATTAATTTCCTTATTAATTATGTCAGGTTGAAGAAGTGCCGGACAAAAAATTAACAAAGCAAAATCGCACCAGGGACAATTTTGTCATTTGTCGTGACGGTATCGGAATGGCCCAAAATTTGGCAGGTTGATTGGAAACAGCTCGTGAAATTGGACTTGGGGCACAGACCCGAAATCAAGGGATTTTAGCCAAATTCCTTCATTTGGGCATCCGATTACTTAATTTCCTTATTAATTATGTCGGGTTGAAGAAGTGTTGGACAAAAAATTAACAAAGCAAAAGCGCACCAGGGACAATTTTGTCATTTGTCGTGACGGTATCGGAATGGCCCAAAATTTGGCAGGTTGATTGGAAGCGGCCTGCGAAATTGGACTCGGAACACAGACCCGGGATCACGGGATTTTAGCCAAACTCCGTTTGGGCCTCCGAATAATTAATTTCCGTATTAATTATGTCAGGTTGAAGAAGTGCTGGACAGAAAATTAACAACACAAAACCGCACCAGGGGCAATATTGTCATTTGTCGCGACGGTGTCGGAATGGGCCAAAATTTGGCAGGTTGATTGGAAGCGGCCTGCGAAATTGGACTCGGAACACAGACCCGGGATCACGGGATTTTAGCCAAACTCCGTTTGGGCCTCCGAATAATTAATTTCCGTATTAATTATGTCAGGTTGAAGAAGTGCTGGACAGAAAATTAACAACACAAAACCGCACCAGGGGCAATATTGTCATTTGTCGCGACGGTGTCGGAATGGGCCAAAATTTGGCAGGTTGATTGGAAGCGGCCTGCGAAATTGGACTCGGAACACAGACCCGGGATCACGGGATTTTAGCCAAACTCCGTTTGGGCCTCCGAATAATTAATTTCCGTATTAATTATGTCAGGTTGAAGAAGTGCTGGACAGAAAATTAACAACACAAAACCGCACCAGGGGCAATATTGTCATTTGTCGCGACGGTGTCGGAATGGGCCAAAATTTGGCAGGTTGATTGGAAGCGGCCTGCGAAATTGGACTCGGAACACAGACCCGGGATCACGGGATTTTAGCCAAACTCCGTTTGGGCCTCCGAATAATTAATTTCCGTATTAATTATGTCAGGTTGAAGAAGTGCTGGACAGAAAATTAACAACACAAAACCGCACCAGGGGCAATATTGTCATTTGTCGCGACGGTGTCGGAATGGGCCAAAATTTGGCAGGTTGATTGGAAGCGGCCTGCGAAATTGGACTCGGAACACAGACCCGGGATCACGGGATTTTAGCCAAACTCCGTTTGGGCCTCCGAATAATTAATTTCCGTATTAATTATGTCAGGTTGAAGAAGTGCTGGACAGAAAATTAACAACACAAAACCGCACCAGGGGCAATATTGTCATTTGTCGCGACGGTGTCGGAATGGGCCAAAATTTGGCAGGTTGATTGGAAGCGGCCTGCGAAATTGGACTCGGAACACAGACCCGGGATCACGGGATTTTAGCCAAACTCCGTTTGGGCCTCCGAATAATTAATTTCCGTATTAATTATGTCAGGTTGAAGAAGTGCTGGACAGAAAATTAACAACACAAAACCGCACCAGGGGCAATATTGTCATTTGTCGCGACGGTGTCGGAATGGGCCAAAATTTGGCAGGTTGATTGGAAGCGGCCTGCGAAATTGGACTCGGAACACAGACCCGGGATCACGGGATTTTAGCCAAACTCCGTTTGGGCCTCCGAATAATTAATTTCCGTATTAATTATGTCAGGTTGAAGAAGTGCTGGACAGAAAATTAACAACACAAAACCGCACCAGGGGCAATATTGTCATTTGTCGCGACGGTGTCGGAATGGGCCAAAATTTGGCAGGTTGATTGGAAGCGGCCTGCGAAATTGGACTCGGAACACAGACCCGGGATCACGGGATTTTAGCCAAACTCCGTTTGGGCCTCCGAATAATTAATTTCCGTATTAATTATGTCAGGTTGAAGAAGTGCTGGACAAAAAATTAACAAAGCAAAACCGCACCAGGGGCAATTTTGTCATTTGTCGCGACGGTGTCGGAATGGGCCAATATTTGGCAGGTTGATTGGAAACAGCCCGTGAAATTGGACTTGGGGCACAGACCCAGAATCAAGGGATTTTAGCTAAATTCCTTCGTTTTTGCCTTCGAATAACGAATTTCCTTATTAATTATGTCGGGTTGAAGAAGTGTTGGACAAAAAATTGACAAAGCAAAACCGTACCAGGGGCAATATTGTCATTTGTCGCGACGGTGTCGAAATGGTCCAAAATTTAGTAGGTTGATTGGAAATGGCCCTCGAAATCAGATTCGGGGCACAGACCCGAGATCACGGGATTTTAGACAAACTCTTTCGTTTGGGCCTCCAAATAATTAATTTTTGTATTAATTATGTCAGGTTGAAGAAGTGCTGGTAGAAAATTAACAAAGCAAAACTGCACCAGGGGCAATATTGTCATTTGTCGCGACGATGTCGGAATGAGCCGAAATTTGGCAGGATGATTGGAAATGGCCTGCGAAATTGGACTCGGGTCACAGACCCGAGATCACGGGATTTTAGCCAAACTACTTTGTTTGGTCCTACGAATAATTAATTTTCGTATTAATTATGTCAGGTTGAAGAATTACTGGACAGAAAATTAACAAAGAAAAACTGCACCAGGGGTAATTTTGTCATTTGTTGCAACGGTGTCATAATCGGTCTAAATTTTACATGTTGATTGGAAATGGCGTGCGAAATTGGACTCGAGGCAAAGACCCGAAATCACTGGATTTTAGCCAAATTCATTCGTTTGTGCCTCCGAATAGTTAATTTCCTTATTAATTATGTCAGGTTGAAGAAGTGCTGGACAGAAAATTAACAACACAAAACCGCACCAGGGGCAATTTTATCGTTTGTCACGACGGTGTCGGAATGGGCCAAAATTTGGCAAGTTTATTGGAAACCGCCTACGAAACTGGACTCAGGGCACAGACTCGGGATCACGTGATTTTAGCCAAATTCCTTCGTTTGGGCCTTCGAATAATTAATTTCCTTATTTATTATGTCGAGTTGAAGAAGTGTTGGACGGAAAATTAACACAGCAAAACCGCACCAGGGGCAATATTATCATTTGTCGCGACGGTGTCGAATGGGTCAAAATTTAGCAGGTTGATTGGAAACGGCCCGCGAAATCGGACTCGGGGCACAAACCCGAACACAGGATTTTAGCTAAACTCTTTTGTTTGGGCCTCTGAATAATTAATTTTCGAATTAATTATGTCAGGTTGAAGAAGTGCTGGACAGAAAATTAAAAAAAAAATCACACCAGGGGCAATTTTGTCATTTGTCGTGATGGTGTCAGAATCGGTCAAAATTTGGTAGGGTGATTGGAAATGGCGCGCGAAATTGGACTCGGGGCACAGACCCGGGATCACAAGATTTTAGCTAAACTCGTTTGTTTGGGCCTGTGAATAATTAATTTCCGCATTAATTATGTCAGGTTGAAGAAGTGCCGGACAGAAAATTAACAAAGAAAAACTGCACCAGGGGCGATTTTGTCATTTGTCGCGAGGGTGTCGGAATCGGCAGAAATTTTGCATGTTGATTGGAAACGGAGCTCGAAATTAGACTCGGGGCACAGACCCGGGATCACGGGATTTTAGCCAAATTTCGTCGTTTGGGCCTCCGAATAATTAATTTCCTTATTAATTATGTCTGGTTGAAGAAATGTTGGACAAAAAATTAACAAAGCAAAATCGCACCAGGGGCAATTTTGTCATTTTTCACGACGGTGTCGGAATGGGCCAAAATTTGGTGGTTTGACTGGAAATGACCTACGAAATTGGACTTGTGGCACAAACTCGGGATCACTAGATTTTAGCCAAATTCCTTCGTTGGGGCCTCCGAATAATTAATTTCCTTATTAATTATATCAAGTTGAAGAAGTGCCAGACAAAAAATTAACAACGAAAAACCACACCATTGGAAATTTTGTCATTTTTCGCGACAATATCGGAATGGGCCAAAATTTGGTAGGTTGATTGGAAACAGCCCGCGAAATTGGACTCAGGGCACAGATCATGGGATTTTAGCCAAATTCCTTTGTTTGGGCCTCCGAATAATGAATTTCCTTATTAATTTGGTCAGGTTGAAGAAGTGTTGGACAGAAAATTAACAAAGAAAAATCGCACCAGGGGTAATATTGTCATTTGTCGTGACAGTGTCGGAATTGTCCAAAATTTGGCAGATTGATTGGAAATAGCCCGTGAAATTGGACTCGTGGCACAGACCCGGGATCATGGGATTTTAGGCAAATTCCTTCGTTTGGCCCTCCTAATAATTAATTTCCTTCTTAATTCTATCAGGTTGAAGATGTGCTGGATAGAAAATTAACAAAGCAGAACCGCACCAGGCACAATTTTGTCATTTGTCGCGATGGTGTCAAAATAGGCCCAAATTTGGTAGGTTGATTGGAAACAACCAATGAAATTGTACTCGGGGCACAAACTCGAGATCACGGGATTTTAGCCAAATTCCTTCGTTTCGGCCTCCAAATAATTAATTTCCTTATTAATTATGTCAGGTTGAAGAAGTGCTGAATAGAAAATTAACAAAGAAAAATCACACCAAGGGCGAATTTGTCATTTGTCGCGACTGTGTCGGAATGGGCCAAAATTTGCAAGGTTGTCTGGAAACGGCCCACGAAAATTGGACTCGGGGCACAGACCCAGAATCACGGAATTTTTCCCAAATTCCTTCGTTTGGGCCACTGAATACTTAATTTCCTTATTAATTATGTCGGGTTGAAGAAGTTCTAGACAGAAAATTAATAACGCAAAATCGCACCAGGGGTGATTTTGTCATTTTTCGCGATGGTGTCGGAATGGGCTGAAATTTGGCTGGCTGATTGAAAACGGCCCGCGAAATTGGACATGGGGCACAGACCCGGGATCACGAGATTTTAGCCAAATTCCTTCATTTTGGCCTCCGAATAATTAACTTCCTTGTTAATTATGTCAGGTTGAAGAAGTGTTGGACAAAAAATTAACAAAGGAAAACCGCACCAAGGTTAGTTTTGTCATTTTTCGTGACGGTGTCGGAATGGGCCGAAATATGACAAGTTGACTTGAAACGGCCCGCGAAATTCGACACGGGGCACAGACCTGGGATTACTGGATTTTAGCAAAATTCTTTCATTTGGGCCTCCGAATAATTAATTTTCTTATTAATTATGTCAGGTTGAAGAATTGCTGGAAAGAAAATTAGCAAAGAAAAATCGAACCAGGGGTAATTTTGTAATTTGTCGCGATGGTGTCGAAATGGGCTAAAATTCGCCAGGTTGACTGGAAACAGCCCGCGAAATTGGACTTGGGGCACAGATCCGGGATCACGGCATTTTAGCCAAATTCCTTCGTTTGGGCCTCCGAATAATTAATTTCCTTATTAATTATGTCAGGTTGAAGAAGTGTTGGACTGAAAATTAACAAAGCAAAACCGTACCAGGGGCAATTTTGTCGTTTTTCACGACGGTGTCGAAATGGGCCGAAATTTAGTAGTTCGATTGGAAACGCCCGCGAAATTGGACACAGGGTAAAAACCCAGGATCAAGTGATTTTAGCCAAATTCCTTCGCTTGGGCCTCCGAATAATTAATTTCCTTATTAATTATGTCAGGTTGAAGAAGTGCTAGACAGAAAATTAACAAAGCAAAATCGCACCAGGGACAATTTTGTCATTTGACGCTATGGTGTCAGAATGGGCCAAAATTTGGCAAGTTGATTGGAAACGTCCCATGAAATTGGACTCGGGCCACAGACCTGGGATCAGGGATTTTAGCCGAATTCCTTCGTTTGGGCCTCCGAATAATTAATTTCCTTATTAATTATGTCAGGTTGAAGAATTGCTAGACAGAAAATTAACATAGAAAAACCGCACCAGGGGCAATTTTGTCATGTGTCGCAACGGTGTCAGAATGGGCTGAAATTTAGCCGGCTGATTGAAAACGGCCCGCGAAATTGGGCACGGGGCACGGACCCGGGATCACGAGATCTTAGCCAAATTCTTTCCTTTGGGCCTCCGAATAATTAACTTCCTTATTAATTATATCAGGTTGAAGAAGTGTTGGACAAAAAATTAACAAAGGAAAACTGCACCAAGGGCAATTTTGTCATTTTTCGCAACGGTGTTGAAATGGGCCGGAATATGACAGGTTGAATGGAAACGGCCCGTGAAATTTGACACGGGGCACAGACCTGGGATTACTGGATTTTAGCAAAATTCTTTCGTTTGGGCCCATGAAGAATTAATTTCCTTATTAATTATGTCGGGTTGAAGAGTTGCTGGACAAAAAATTAGCAAAGAAAAACCGAACCAGGGGCAATTTTGTAATTTGTCGCGACGATGTCGGAATGGGCCAAAATTTTCCAGGTTGACTGGAAATAGCCCACGAAATTGGACTTGGGGTACAAATTCAGGATCACGGCATTTTAGCCAAACTCCTTCGTTTGGGCCTCCGAATAATTAATTTCCTTATCAATTATGTCAGGTTGAAGAAGTGTTGGATTGAAAATTAACAAAGCAAAACCGCACAAGGGACAATTTTGTCATTTTTCGCGACAGTGTCGGAATGGGCCGAAATTTAGCAGGTTGATTAGAAACGCCCGCGAAATTAGGCACAGGGCAAAAACCCGGGATCACGGTATTTTGGCCAAATTCCTTCATTTGGGCCTCTGAATAATTATTTTCCTTATTAATTATGCCAGGTTGAAGAAGTGATGTATAGAAATTAACAAAGAAAAAACCGCATTAGGGACAATTTTGTCATTTGATACGACGGTGTCGGAATTGGCCGAAATTTGGCAGGTTGATTGGAAACGTCCCGCGAAATTGGACTCGGGCCACAGACTTGGGATCAGGGGATTTTAGCCAAATTCCTTCGTTTGGGCCTCCGAATAATTAATTTTCTTATTAATTATGTCAGGTTGAAGAAGTGCCAGACAGAAAATTAACAAAGAAAAACCGCACCAGGGACAATTTTGTCATGTGCCGCGACGGTGTCGGAATGGGCCAAAATTCGGCAGGTTGATTGGAAACGTCCCGCGAAATTGGACCTGGGGCATTGATGGGGGATCATGGGATTTTAGCCAAATTCCTTCGTTTGGGACTCCGAATAATTAATTTCCTAATTAATTATGTCAGGTTGAAGAAGTGTTGGACAAAAAATTAACAAAGAAAATCGCACCAGGGGCAATTTTGTCATTTGTCGCGACGGTGTCGAAATGGGCCAAAATTTGGCAGGTTGATTGGAAACGGCCGCGAAATTGGACTCGGAGCACAGATCTGAGATCACAGAATTTTAGCCAAATTCCTTCCTTTGGGCCTCCGAAAACTTAATTTCCTTATTAATTATGTCAGGTTGAAGAAGTGTTGGACAGAAAATTAACAAAGCAAAATCGCACCAGGGGCTATTTTGTCATTTGTCGCGACGGTGCCGGAATGGGCCAAATTTGGCAGGTTGATTGGAAATGGCACCCGAAATTGGACTTGGGGGATAGACCCGGGATCATGGGATTTTAGCAAAATTCCTTCATTTGGGCTCCGAATAATTAATTTTCTTATTAATTATGTCAGGTTGAAGAGTTGCTGGCTAGAAAATTAACAAAGCAGAACTGCACCAGTGGCAATTTTGTCATTTGTCGCGACGGTGTCGGAATGGGTCAAAATTTGCCTGGTTGACTGGAAACAGTCCTCGAAATTGGACTCGGGGCAAAGACCCGGGATCACGGGATTTTAGCCAAACTTCTTTGTTTGGGCCTTCGAATAATTAATTTTCGTATTAATTATGTAAGGTTGAAGACTTGCTGGACAGAAAATTGACAAAGAAAAACCCCACTAGGGGCAATTTTGTCATTTGTTGTGACGGTGTCGCAATTGGTCGAAATTTGGCATGTTGATTGGAAACGGCATGCAAAATTAGACTCGGGGCACAGACCCAAGATCACGGGATTTTAGCAAAATTCCTTCGTTTGGGCTTCTGAATAATTAATTTCCTAATTAATTATGTATGGTTGAAGAAGTGCTGGACAGAAAATTAACAAAGAAAAATCGCACCAGGAGCAATTTTGTAATTTGTCGAGATGGTATTGGAATGGGCCGAAATTTGGTAGGTTGATTGAAAACGGCCTGTGAAATTGGACTCAGGGCACATACCCGCGATCACTGTATTTTAGCCAAATTCCTTCGTTTGGGCCTCCGAATAATTAATTTCCTTATTAATTAAGTCTGGTTGAAGAAGTGTTGGACAGAAAATTAACAAAGTAAAACCGCACTAGGGAAAATATTGTTGTTTGTCGCAACGGTGTCGGAATGGGCCGAAATTTGGCAGGTTGATTGGAAATGGCCAGTGAAATTGGACTCGGGGCACAAACCCGGGATCACGGGATTCTATCCAAACTCCTTCGTTTGGGCCTCCGAATAATTAATTTTCATATTAATTATGTCAGGTTGAAGACGTGCTGGACAGAAAATTAATAAAGAAAAATCACACTTGGGGCAATTTTGTCATTTATCGCCACGGTGTTGCAATCGGTCGAAATTTGGCTGGTTGATTGGAAACAGCGTGCACAATTGGACTCTGGGCACAGACCCGGGATCACGAGATTTTAGCAAAATTCCTTCGTTTGGGCCTCTTAATAATTAATTTCCTAATTAATTATGTATGGTTGAAGAAGTGCTGGACAGAAAATTAACAAAGAAAAACCGCACCAGGGGTAATTTTGTCATTTGTCGCGACTGTGTCGCAATTGGCCGAAATTTGGCAGGTTGATTGGAAACGGCGCGCGAAATTGGACTCGAGGCACAGACCCGGGATCACGGGATTTTAGTCAAATTCCTTCGTTTGGGCCTCCGAATAATTAATTTTCTAATTAATTATGTTAGGCTAAAGAAGTGTTGGACAAAAAATTAACGAAGAAAAACTGCACCATGGGCAATTTTGTCATTCGTCACGACGGTGTCGTTATGGGCCAAAATTTGGTTGGTTGATTGGAAACGGTCTGTGAAATTGGACTCGGGGTACTGACCTGGGATCACGGAATTTTAGCCAAATTCCTTCATTTGCGTCTTCGAATACTTAATTTTCTTATTAATTATGTCAGGTTGAAGAAGTGCCAGACAGAAAATTAAAAAAAGCAAAACTGCACCAGGTGCAATTTTGTCATTTGTCACGACGGTATCAGAATGGGCAGAAATTTGGCATGTTGATTGGAAACGGCCTGGGAAATTGGACTCGGGGCACATACCCGTGATCACCAGCTTTTAGGCAAATTCTTTCGTTTGGGCCTCTGAATAATTAATTTCCTTATCAATTATGTCAGGTTGAAGAAGTGCTGGACAGAAAATTAACATAGAAAAATCGTACCTGGGGCAATTTTGTCATTTGTCGCGACTGTGTCGGAATATGCCAAAATTTGCAAGGTTGATGGGAAACGCCCCACGAAATTGGACTCGGGGCACAGACCCGGGATCACGGAATTTTAGCCAAATTCCTTCGTTTGGGCCTCCGAATACTTAATTTCCTTGTTAATTATGTCAGGTTGAAAAAGTGCTGGACAGAAAAGTAACAAAGCAAAATCGCACCAGGGGAAATTTTGTACTTTTTTGCAATGATGTCGGAATGGGCCGAAATACTAAAAGTTGATTGGAAATGGCTCTCGAAATTGGACTCGGGGAACAGACCCGGAATCATGGGATTTTGGCCAAATTCCTTCGTTTGGGCCTCCGAATAATTAATTTCCTTTTTAATTAAGTCAGGTTGAGGAAGTGTTGGATAGAAAATTAACAAAGCAAACCCCCAGCAGGGGCAATATTGTTATTTATCGCAACGGTGTCGGAATGGGCCGAAATTTGACAGGTTGATTGGAAACGGCCAGCGAAATCAGACTCGGGGCATAGACCCTAGATCATGGGATTTTAGTTAAATTCCTTCGTTTGGGCCTCCGAATAATTAATTTTCGTATTAATTATGTCGGGTTGAAGAAGTGCTGGACAAAAAATTAACAAAGAAAAATCGCACCAGGGGCAATTATGTCATTTGTCGCGACTGGTCGGAATAGGCAAAAATTTGCGAGGTTGATTGGAAACGGAGCGCGAAATTGGTCTCGAGGCACAGACCCGGGATCACGGGATTTTAGTTAAATTCCTTCATTTGGGCCTCCGAATAATTAATTTCCTAATTAATTATGTCAGGTTAAAGAAGTGTTGGACAAAAAATTAACAAAGAAAAATCGTACTTGGGGCAATTTTTTCATTTGTCACAACGGTGTTGGAATGGGCCAAAATTTGGCGGGTAGATTGGAAACAACCCGCGAAATTGGACTCAAGACACAGACCCGGGATCACGGAATTTTAGCCAAATTCCTTCGTTTGGGCCTCCGAATAATTAATTTCCTTATTAATTATGTCAGTTAGAAGAAGTGTTGGACATAAAATTAACAAAGTAAAATCGAACCAAGGGCAATTTTGCTATTTGTCGCGACGGTGTTGGAATGGGCCGAAATTTGGCAGGCTGATTGGAAACGGCCAGCGAAATCAGACTCGGGGCACCGATCTAGGATCACGGGATTTTAGCCAAACTCCTTCGTTTGGGCCTCCGAATAATTAATTTTCGTATTAATTATGTCAGGTTGAAGACGTACTGGATAGAAAATTAACAAAGAAAAACCACACTAGGGGCAATTGTGTCATTTGTTGCCATGGTACGCAATCGGTCGAAATTTGGCAGGTTGATTGGAAATGACGTGCGGAATTGGACTCGGGGCACAGACCCGGTATCACGGGATTTTAGCAAAATTCCTTTGTTTCGGCCTCTGAATAATTAATTTCCTAATTAATTATGTGTGGTTAAAGAAGTGCTGGACAGAAAATTAACAAAGAAAAACCGCACCAGGAGCAATTTTGTCATCTGTCGCCACGATGTCGAAATCGGCTGAAATTTGGCAGGTTGATTGGAAACGGCCCGCGAAATTGGACTCAGGGCACAGACCCGGGATCACGGGATTTTAGTCAGACTCCTTCGTTTGGGCCTCCAAATAATTAATTTCCTTATTAATTATGTCAGGTTAAAGGAGTGTTGGACAGAAAATTAACAAAGAAAAACCGCACCAGGGGCAATTTTATCATTTTTTCGCGACGGTACCGGAATGGGCCGAAATTTGGCAGGTTGATCGGAAACGGCCCGCGAAATTGGTCACGGAGCAAAAACCAGGGATCACGAGATTTTAGGAAACTTTCTTCGTTTGGGCCTCCGAATAATTAATTTCCTTATAAATTATGTCAGTTTGAAGAAGTCCTGGACAGAAAATTAACAAAGTAAAACCGCACCAGAGGCAATTTTGTAATTTGATTCGATGGTGTCGGAATGGGCCGAATTTGGCAGGTAGATTGGAAATGGCCCTCGAAATTGGACTTGGGGCACAGACCCGGGATCATGGGATTTTAGCCAAACTCCTTCGTTCGGGCCGCCGAATAATTAATTTCCTTATTAATTATGTCAGGTTGAATAAGTGTTGGACAGAAAATTAACAAAGAAAAACCATACCCGGGACAATTTTGTCATTTGTCCCGACTGTGTCGGAATGGGATAAAATTTGAAAGGCATATTGGAAACGACCCGCGAAATTGGACTCAGGGTACAAACTCGGGATCATGGAATTTTAGCCAAATACCTTCGTTTGGGCCTCCGAATACTTAATTTCCTTATTAATTTTGTTAGGCTGAAGAAGTATTGGACATAAAATTAACAAAGCAAAATCGCATTAGAGGCAATTTTGTCATTTTTCGCGACGGTGTCAGAATGGGCCGAAATTTGGCTGGTTGAATGGAAACGGCCCGCGAAATTGGACTCGGGGCACAGACCCGGGATTATGGGATTTTAGCCAAATTCCTTCATTTAGGCCTCCAAATAATTAATTTCCTAATTAATTATGTTAAGTTGAAGAAGTGCCGGATAGAAAAATGACAAACCAAAATCGCACCAGGGGCCATTTTGTCATTTGTCGAGACGGTGTCGGAATGGGCCGAAATTTGGCAGGTTGATTGGAAACGGCCC